>NW_006400133.1:671814-674114 GCF_000299155.1 Elephantulus edwardii
CTATAAGTCATCTACAACACAATGGCACTAAACAACAACAATAACAGATTATTATATAGGGGCCCCTCACATAGTATCTGAAAAACGAACTGGGGCGGTGGGGAAGGAAGGAAAAGGTACAACAATGAATGAGTGGGAATCCAAGTTCTTTATGAACTTTCATTAAAATCTCAAAAAAAAAAAAGAAGGAACACCTTGGGATGCTGAGGCTAGTCATTTTATAGTATAGGAATTGTGATGCCTGCATTTGCTAAATGATGCTCTTCTTAGTCTAAACTCTTTTAATTTTTTAAAAGCCTTTCAATAAAATTAGAATAACTTCATTCTAATAAATTTAGAATAACTTGATTGTAATAAAATTAGAATAATTTATAACAGATAAGTTTAAATAGTTGCATACATGCATAAAGTATAAAATATTTTCCAAATACATAAAGTCTAAATTATTTTTCAACTATTTAATGTTTGCTGGTGTATTTTAAAATAAGTTTTTAAAAATTATGAGGGGTTTTTTGAGAATTAATTGATTCCCAAAAGCTTTATAATTTTCCTATTTTGTTGTTTTTGCAGAGGGATGTATCATTGATTTTATGTTGGTTATATATCCCGAAAACCCGTTAAACCATCTCACTAATTATAATAGTTGATTGTTTCTGATGTGTTTCTTATGGGTGATTACATCACCTAGGGCTAGATTCAGTGGCCTGAAAAGATATGCTGCATAACCATCATGTCCATGGTTTGCTCTTTAGATTCATTCCTGGACACTTTCCACCTTATCTGTCCTAAGAGCCTGAATCAAAGAATGTATTAGCTGGCTTCTTTGCCTCTGGCTTCTGATTGAATCGAGTTAATGGAAGCTACTGGCAGGAGATCACTGAGTAGCAATAGAGAGTGTTTGGGGTACTTATTTCTCTCTCAGTATTGCCACTATTCTAGTAGTTGTTGAATTCCTCTACTGATGATCATAGCTTCTGTTAACAGTTTTTTCCTACAGCTATAATTCTCTCTCTGACTCTGGTAAACATTTATTTTTCTGTTCAGGCTTAAGGGTGGTAACGGCTTGTATTATTGTCAGCTCTGATGTTTTCCAGCATCACTTGTTACTTTCATTTATCTCTGTTCATAAAGTAGGAGGGAAAGTCAGCAGTGAGCATCTATCTGCTGTATTCAAAGGGTCAGAGTGCCGTTTACGTCCAAGCCAGACACTTCCTTGGGTAAGATATTTCTTAACTCTTACCTCTTCCTTCAGTCTGTTGTCAGGAACCTCTCCAAAGTCCTAAAGAGTAATGACGTAAGTCTAGGGACTAAGGTGCACTTGATCAAGGCCATGGTCTTTGTAATTACTTGCTATGCATCAGAGAGCTGAACAATGACTAAGGATGACAAAAGAAAAATTGATTCCTTTGAGTTGTGATGTTGTAGAAGGGTATTGAACATACACGGTACTGGCAAGAAAACAAATAGATCTGTCTTGGAGAGTATGAAACCAAGTTCCTCCTTGGAGAACAAGAATTCTGAAGCTTCATTTCAAATATTTTGGCCAGAAGGGATCAGTCCTTGCAGAAGGACATTGTCCATGGAAAGGTGGAGAGACAGCACAGGAGAGGAAGGCCTCGGATGAGATGAATTAACACTGTAACTTAGGTAACGGGGGTTGGTGGATTGGAACCAGACTGGTTCAGGACAGGGCAGGCTTCAGAGCTGCTGCACATATGGTCATTATGATTTGCAGGTGACTTGGGGGTATGTAACAACAACAACCTCTTCTTTGCACCGCAAATCAAATACTCGAGGTTTGCAGACAATCTTGTTTGAAGAAGATTGGGGGGGGGGAGAAATGCATATACCATGAAGGGGAGAAAATGAAGATAATCCCCTCATCTGCTTGAAACTTCTGTGGTGGATATAGCAAAAATCTGGGTAGGAGAAACAATAAATTAACTGGATATTTCATTCCCAAGAAAGTAATGCTATTCTGTATCACTGAGTCAGAACCAACCCATAGCTGACCTGCCAGTGGTTTTTTCAGAGGTAGTTACTTGCCCAAGAGATTGCCCATCTTTCTCCCACAGAGCAGCTGGTAAATTCCAACCATGTGCCTTTGGGATTGTAGGACAGATTCTTAATACTATGCTACCAGAGTTCCATGAATTTTTTATATATATGCTATTGTTGTTACGGGACACGGCACCTTACCTTGGAGACAGCTCAACTAAACTCAAGAGACACTGGTCAAAAGGAAAATGTCAGCAGTCGACGTGTTTGGAATCACAGAAGCCAAGAAAGCTTAAGATACA
>NW_006400133.1:677078-687561 GCF_000299155.1 Elephantulus edwardii
CTTAGTCATTGTCTAGCTCTCAGATGCGTAGTAAGTAAGCAAAAAGACCATGGCCTGAAATAAGTGAACCTTAGTCCTCACAATGACATCATTACTCCTCAATAATTTGGAGAGGCCCCTGACTACAGACTTTTCAAGTGAAGTATATATCCTGCTGGTAACATATATATTGATTGTGAATCCAAGTAAGATGAAGTCATTGATAGTTCCAATCCTTTCTTCGTCCAACGGTGAAGATTTTTGTACTCCTGATTTTGAGATGCAACCCATATTAAAACCAGCTGTGTTTAACTTTCTGCCAGAGTGACTCAAGTCTTCCTCACTGTCTGTAAGCAAGGCTGTCATCTCCTAAGGCAGGTTATTGATGAGACTTCTTCTAAACATGATGCCATATTTTTCTACACAGAATAAAGCCTGAATAATTTATTTAGACATAGCTTAAATAGGTATATGGAGAACTTATACAACCATGATGCACACCTTTTAGATTTTAAATCATACATTGTTCCCTTGCTTTGTTTGCGTAATAGCTTCTTGGTCTAGGTGTAGGTTTCATACAAGGACAATCAAGTGTTCTGTAATTTCAGTTATTCTCAGTGCAAGCCACGTAATTAATAAGTATTGCAACTTCTTCTTCCTCCTCTTCCTCTTTCTAATATTCTTTCTCTTCCACCTCTTCACTCCCTTCCTCCCCTACTTCCTCTTCCTCTTCTTCATATTACAACTTCCTTTCATAGTAATTGCACCATTTTACACTGCAATCTCTCCACAACCCTGTCAACATTTGTTGTTTGCTGTTCTATTGAACTTCGCTATTGTTACTTAGATGATACCTCACAGTTGTTTTAACTTATGTCTCTCTGAAAGCTAGGGATTTTGAACATTTCTTCTATCCATGGACTGCTAAGAGAACAAACAAGTCTGTCCTAGAGAGGGTGAAATCAGGCTAATCCTTGGAAGCAAAAATTTTGGAGCTCTGCATCACACACTTTGAGTATATTTCCAGAAGATACAAGTCCTTGTAGAAGGCCATCATGTTTGAAAGGGTGATGGGACAACACAGGAGAGTAAGACCCTGGATGAGATTAATTGACTCTGTGACTAGAGTAATTAGGTAGGTGTGTCTGAGACAATGAATTTGGCTCAAAATGGAGCTGAGTTCAGAGTTGTTGTAAGTAGGGCCTCTCTGAGTCACAAGCAACTCAATGGCACATAATAACAACAAGAGAGCATCTGTCTATACCAATTTCTGGTGGTTTCCAGAAGAAAAAACTAATAAATGCTACCTCATCTACAACTCTATGTTTATATGACCTTCTTTTCTGCATATGATAAATCTCTCTTATTTAAAATAATCTTATAAAAGCCCAAAGACATTAAAGACCCACTCATATTATATAATTACACTATTATATTATGATTTCTATGTCTTAATCACAGTAACAAAGATAACTTTTCTAAATGAAGCAACATTTAATACATTTAACATTAAAAAAGGAGTTAGCTTCTGATCTGTTTGTTGATTTTTTTCTCTTGTATTTATTCATTGTTGCACATTTTCTCTCTTCCTTTTCCCTTTACCAGCATAACTCTTAATACACCACTTGTTCCAGATTGTTCTCATCCATATTATGCCTAATCGTATATCCTTTCAGAAAGTTCTTCCCTTCATCTGTTGTAATGCAGTATTCATTATCTATCCATGACGTCGAGTCGTTTGCAACTCATAGTGACCCTATGTACAACAGCCCTAAACACTGGTCTATACTGTGCCAATCACACTGCCTCTGACATACCCATCCCGATTACCCCAGTCACTGAATCAATCCATCTCATAGAGCGTCTTCCCCTCTTGTGCCGTCCTTCCACCCTCCCAAGCATGGTGTCCCTCTCCAAGGACCTGTCCCTCCTGGCAACATGCCCAAAGTATGTCAAACAAAGCCCCCAGAATCCTTGCCTCCATGGAGCAGCCTGGTTTAACCCTCTCCAGGATGAATCTGTTTTCTTGGCAGTCCATGGTACATTCAATACTCTTCTCTAGCACCACAGCTCAAAGACATCAATTCTCCTTCTGTCCTCCCTAGTCATTGTCCAACTGACACAATGCCATTTATTTTAGCCTCCACAAGTATATACTAAACAAGCACTTGATTGAGAAAATAATGTGTGAACAAAGATTAAAATTTATGTAATCATATTGTTTAAGTTATTTTAATGTAATCTTCTTGAAATAGAAAGCAGGCATTATTATGAATTTAGCTGTGTTCCCCTAAAATATTCACTGAAATATATAATCTTTAGACTTATGATATAGAATCATGGTGTCTCAAGGATAAAGGCATTTAACTACTAACCAAAATGTCAGCAGTTTGATCACACCACCAACTCCTGAGAAGAAAGGTGGAACAGTAGGCTTCCATAAAGACTTAGAGCCTTTGAAGCCTTATAGAGGAATTCGACTCTGTCATAGGATCACTGAGTTGGAAATGGCTAGATGGTAGTGTGTTTGGGTTTTATTTAATAATTTATATCTTAGTCATTTTTGAGATTGCTTTTCTTTGTTATTTTTATAAAATTACATAAGCATAGAGTGATGTTTTAAGTTCTTATTTAAGATATAAAAAGAAACTGGAACCCTTATTCACTGTTGGTGGAGTCTAAAATGGTTCAACCACTCTAGAAGGCAGTATGGTGCTTTTTCAGAAAGTTGGAAATAGAAATACCATTTGATCCAGCAGTTCCGTTACTGGTAATATACCCTAAAGAAACCAGAACTGCCAACCAAGCAGATATATACACACTCATGTTTATTGCTGCTTTGTTCACAATAGCAAAGAGTTGGAAACAATTCAAGTGCCCATCAATAAACGAATGGATAGAGAAGCTCTGGTATATTCACACAATGGAATACTATGCAGCACTTAAAAACAAAAAACTCATGAAATCTTATACAAAACAGGTGACCAAAGAGGACATTATGCTGAGTGAAATATCTCAGTCATAAAAGGACCAATACTGAATAATGCCACTGTTATAAAACAGGACTGACATGGGGATTGGGAAACAAAGAAAAGAGTGGATAAATAATGTACACGGCATTGAAAGAGATGAGGGAGAGAACTGTATAAAAGGAATATATGATTAGGTATTATTGGCATGACAAGAATCCAGAATAAGAGCTACAGAGTAAAGTGAACTTTGGGCAGGGGGGCTCTATAAAAATGAAAGAATTTTTTACCAAAGAGAAAAGCAAACTAGGGGTGAGGAGGGCAGGGAGGAAAATGTACAATGAATGAATGGATATTCATGTTAAAAAAAGTCAATAAAAATACTTTAAAAAAGAAAGAAAGAAAAGAAAGAAGAAAGAAGTGTAGCCCCAACAGTGCCTCTCAAAGATGGGAGATATGTTCAGTGATAGAAGACAGTTTTGGGATAGATTTGAAAAAACTTTGTTAAACGTCATGGAGTTCTGAAAAGAGAACAATGTGAATAAAAATTGTCAGGTAAGGTAAATATTTTTTAAAAACTGTGTTTCATTTATATACTTTATATTTCACATGTCCCTTCATTCACATTGTGTTTCATACACTCACTCCCATACATTCATTATTATTTTTATAAACTCAGTCATGTACATTATTTGCATTTTAGTTGTATTATTTAAAGAAACAGAAAATACCACATTTTTAGTGAGTTATTTATTGTATTTATGTAATTTTAGATGTAATAATCCCACATTTTGGAAGAAAGATGGATCATTTCTTCCCATTCAAATTTGTAGACTCTGAAAATGTGCTGGTATGTCATCCATAATCCAGTTCCTACTTGAGAGCACACAGTAACATTCCACATTCTTAAGAAACTCGAATGGCGTAGTGCTTTACGTGCTGAGCTCTCATAAATACCTGAGGTTTGAATCCATCAGCCATTATTTGGTAGAAAGATGAGGTAATCTGCTACTGTTAAAATCTGCAGCCTTGGAAACCTGATAAGGTATTGCCAAGAACTGGCATAAACTGGAAAACAGTGAGTTTGAGTTTTACTTATGACAAGTTTGTACTTATATTTTTACATTCAATATTTATCTCTCCAATCAAAATGTTTACAAATAGCAGCTAATAGGAAGAAAATGAATATTTCAAATGTTTTATATTGTTTCTTTCAATGACAATAACTTCATGGCATCACTCTGGAGTAAGATTTTTCTTTGAAAGTTACTGGATAAAATATAAGAATAGTGGAAATTGAAAATTTTAATAGTAGAAACTGGCAAATTTTGTTTTTTCAATTTTACTGTTATGCAGATGATGATTAGAAACATTTAACAAATTTGTACAGAGTGTAATTCATTTATACAAAAAGTATTTGAGTTTTATTATCTTCATGTTTTAAAAATCTAAGACATATTTTGCTGTAATATAATTTTTTAAGGAAATAAGATTTTAACTGATTAATAACAACTCTCCATTGGTTTTCTAATGGAGTAGTTTCTCTTGTCTTTCTCTGAGGTGGCTGATGAATTATAATCAATCTTTTGTTTAACAGCACAATATGTTACTCGTCATACCACAAGGCTGTTAACAATATTTCTTATATCTTAAATCCTAGTACTATGTTGGAAACTTTTCAAGTATTAAAAAATTAAAAATAAGGTATGTAATGAATTTTCATCATAGATGGTTTTAGTCACAATGTAGCAAATTTAGAGAGATATCTGAAGTATTACTATAGGATAGATGTAACATAAAGTAGAGCAAGAAGACAAAGATGATTGAAGATACATTGGAAAGAGACTGAGTAAACAACAAAAACACGATGTATGAGTAAGAGCCCAGATGTCCAACTATAATGGAATGGATTAAAAAATTATAATACACTCATACAATGGAATACTACATAGCACACAGGGGAAATGATTTTGTAAATTATTACCTAACTTGGGAGGGACTTGAGAGCATTATGATGAGTGAACTAACTCAGTCCCAGATGAACAAATATTGTATAAAACCATTATTGTGGAATAAATATGGGAATCCAAGGTGAGGTAGGGGGAGGGTGGAAGCAAGGGGAAGAGGATGTATGGGGAGGTAAGGACAGGTGGAATTAATCATCAGGTTTGTACAATTATTTGGTGGGGGGTAGTGAGAAAAATTGGAAGAATCTGGTCTGAAAAATAATGTATTCAAATTTTCTAAATAAAGTAGTATAATTTTATGTATATGTATATATATATAAAACCAATGAAGTTATATGTCAACTGAAAAAAAGATGGTAAGCTACATCTATTATCACAGGAATGAAAGAATTGAAAGATATTTAGGTCTGTACATTAAAAAATCTACTGGATCAAATTTTAGAGAATTACAACAGTGAATTAGATCAGATTTAATCAGTAACCTTCAATAATGGTTCTAATATGATTACATTTGCTTATTTGCTCAGAAATTACAAGGAAATCTAACACCAAATGTCACGGAAAAGTAAAAATCAATCTTGAAAACTGTGACAAGTACATTCGGACTTTCTGACACCTAACCATTGAAAGTAACAAAGTTAATAAGAAAAGCTAAACTGGTATAAAATGTACTGTTTACACCTTAGTTAATTATTAAAGATGCAATAGAAGATGTAAATTGGAAGAATTTTTCCGAGAATGTCATCAAGCTTTTGAATGCTTAATACTCTAATATTGTCTACCAAATTTTCAGAAAATAGAGAAACCTGTAAGAGCTTACCTCAAAAGACTGAAGAATGTATAGACTATGTTAGAAAAATTAACAGAATGGAGAAACCTCAGCAACATGTTAACTGAGAATATTGTGAAACAGTGCTTTTTTAATGAGTAAAGAGTGTATGTCAAGTTAATTTTGGACCAATTAAAGTTTTTAAAGAAAGTTGCACTAATATTGCAAGTAAGCAGTGAATCATGAATTGTGCTTTTGACACACATATAGAAAGTAAAACTCAGTAAAGAATTCTGAATATTTGAAAACACATTGATAATTTAAATGACGAGGGGGAAATTTATCACTGAAAATGATAGCATATTAGAAGCAGTTTACCTTGAGCCTTGCTATTAAATTCTAATTAGTTTTAAGTTTAAAAATAAAGACCACATCAAAATCTGAATATTGTAAAACTGAAAGTCGAAGAAAGGAATATGATTCAGGAAATACTTCTCTTTCAAATGACAAAGTTACCAAGAGAAAAAAAAATCTGCATTATTTGCCAAGGGATAAAGCTCAGAAGGCTAGAAGAGAGAGTATGGAAGAATGAATGGGATGGTGAAAATCATAAATAGAACAAATTATTGTATAGTTAATAATGACTAGGGAGGATAGAAGGAGAATTGATGTCTTTGAGCTATGGTGCTAGAGAAGAGTATTGAATATATCATGAGCTTCTAGGAGAACAAACAAATTCATCTTGGAGAGGGTGAAGCCAGGCTGCTTGTTGGAGGAAAGGATTCTGAACCTTCGTCTGACATACCTTAGGCATATTGCAAGGTGGGATCAGTCCTTGGAGAGAGAGATCATGCTTGGGAGGGCAGAGGGACAGCACAGGAGAGAAAGATCTTCAATGAGATGGATTGATTCAGTGACTGGCATAATGGGAGTATATGTATCAGACACAATAAATTTGGCAAAGGATAGAGCAGGGTTTAGGATTGTTAGGCATGTGACTCGAGGGAACATAACATTAGGAACAATATTTACATTACCAAGTTTTGATGATTCACAAAGAATTGACAAAGGAAAAAATTGAAAATTGGGAAGAAAACTCTTTATGGTATCCCCAGTTGTATGAAATTTCTATGACAAACAATCTTGAGATCATTCTCAGATTTGAAAGTAATCTTGTGATGGATAATACATTTCTACATTTATATTTGTATTTGCTTTAAGTATCTTCATGTGTCTTTTCAAAGCAACAGGGGGAAAGATATGTAGTTTGTGTTTTTTTATAAAATTTTTAATTTTGTACTAATTTACTTACAAAGTTTGCATACATCGTTTTTCACAACAGATATTTCCCCTTTCCTTTATCCACCCCTTTCTCCACCAATCAAATTGTGCTACCTCCCCATCCTCACTCCTCTGTTTCTCCCTACCCCTCTTGAATCCTTGTACACATTCAAGAATAATGATCTTATACTTTATTTGTCCTTATGGGACTATTACTTCATTAGCATAATTTTCTCCAGTCCCTCCTAAATTAGGTAGTAATTTACAAAATCATTGCTCCTGTGTGCTGCATAGTATTTCATCATGTGAATGTACCGTACTTTCTCAATCCATTCAGTTGTGCTTGGACATCTGAACTGTTTCCATGTTCTTGCTATGGTGAATTAATATGCTATTAACATTGGTGTACAAGTCTCTGTGCCTCAGTTCTCACTTCTTTTTCAGCCAAAACTAAATGCTCTGAAAGATTGTGTTGCTGTTCTGCCTCAGAACCATAATCTCAGGGACATTGTCTAATTAGCTAAATATTGTCCACAGAGAAAATGTTCTACATTATAATTTAGTAAGTAGGAACTGTAGGAACTGAGGTCTTACTATCTTGCAAGCAGCAATTCCTATTCCTGGGGCCTTATTTTTGCTATTTTCTTCAAAGCAGCCTGAACTTCTTTCTTCATCACCATTGGCTCTTGCTCATATCTTGTTTCATTAAATTCTTCGGTGTCTGCCAATTCCTTTTGATACAACGACTCAGTATATTCTTTACATCTTCTTTTAATACTTCCTGGGTCATTTAATATTCTACCTAAAGCATCCTTTCAACTCAAAGCATCCATTCAACTTGAGGTTTGAATTTGTTCTTCATTTCCTTGAGCTTAAGAAATGCTGAGGGAATTCAGTCTTTTTGATTTTCTGACTCCAACTCCTTGCACATTTCATTGTAATATTTTGCTTTGTCATCCCACGTTGCCTTTTTAAATCTTTTATTAAGCTCTTTAGTATCTTGAATTCTTCCTTCTGCTTTGGCTTCTCTGCACTCCAGTGCAATATTCAGAGTCTCTTCTGACATCCATTTTGGTCTTTTCTTCCTCTTCTGTCTTTGCAATGACCGTTTGCACTCTTCCTGGATGATACCCTTGATATCCTCCCACAGCTCCAGTTACAATAGCTAACCACAAGGTGAACTACTTGGGAATAATCTCCTAGAGACACAGAAAATTACAAAACATTACTACAAGAAATAAAAAGATATCTGGATAAATATACCATGCCCATGGATAGGAAGACTCAATATCTTTAAAATAGCAATTCTAAAAAGGGAATCTATAAGTTCAATACAATCCCAGTGCCAAAATAAATTCTATTCTTCAATGAAATGGAAAAGGCAATTTCCAATTTTATCTAGACTAGGAAAAGATTCCCCCCAAAGAAAAACACTACTGAAAAAGAGAAACAAAGTAGATGACACATTTCCTGATCACAAATCCTGCAACACAGCTGTGGTGATAAAGACAACATGTTACTGGTACAATAACAGACACATAGATCAATGGAATAGAATTGATAACCTAGAAATCAGCTGATCCACCTATGGTCAATTGATCTTTGACAAGGAGATGGAATCAGTTAAGTGTGGAAAGAACAGTTTCTTTGACAAATACTGCTCCAAAATTGGAAAATCATCTACAGAAAACTTAAGATGCACATCTCATACTTTACATAAAAATCAACTCAAGGGGGATCAGGAACCTAGAAGTAAAACAAAACACCATAAAATTCATAGAGAAAATCTAGGATGGGCTCTATAAGCCCTAATCCACAAAATGAACAGCCTTACAAGAATCATGAAATACCTACAACCAGGAGAGAATAAAATAGACAAATGAAGACTTCTAGAATCAAATTTCTATGCACATTTAAAAAAAATCAACAGGGTAAGAAGACTGGGAAAACATACTTGGCAAGAACATATCTCATAAGTGGTTTATATCTAAAATTTATAGAATATTCCAGCACCTCAATAAGAAAGAGAAAAACAATCAAAAACAGCCACGGTACTTGAGTAGACCACCAAAGAGGGCATTCAGATGACAAACAAACACATGAAGAAATGTCCAAAATCCCTAGCTACCAGAGAGATGCAAATAAAAAACAACTATGATATATCCTCTCACCTCAGCAACAATAGCAAAGTTCAACAGGACGGCAAACAACAAATGCAAGCAAAATTGTGGAGATATTGGAATCCTTATTCACTGTTGATAGGAGTGTAAAATGGTGCAACCATTATGGAAGGTGGTCTGACATTTTGTCAGAAAGTTGGAAATAGAAATACCATTTGAGCCAGCAATTCCACTGCTGTGAATATACCCTAAAGAAACCAGAGTCACAACTCAGATGTATGCATATCTATGTTATTACTCACAATAGCAAAGAGATGGAAGCAAACTAAATTTCCATCAATAAATTAATGGATAGGAAAACTGTTATATCTACACACAATGCAATACTATGTATGCTGTACTAAAAACAATGAAATTGTAAAACATTGCACAACATGGGGGAGCCTTGAGGACATAATGCTAAGTGAAATATCTTAGTCCCAAAGGGATAAATTCTGCATGATACTGCTGTTATAAAATAGAGTAGACATGGGGAGTTGGAGAGATAATAAGGAAATAGTGTATAGATAATGGACACTGCTTTAGAACAGAAAAGGAGGAGAACTGTTTGAAAGGAATATATGATTATGCATTATATGTATGAGAACAATTTGGAACAAGAGGTGAATTAAGGTGTGAACTAAGGAAGGAGGAAGGAAGGGCGGGGGAAATGTGCAACAATGAATAATTTTTTTTTAAAGTAAAAAAAAAACAAACCCAGATCTTGAAGAATATTGAAAGAAGTAAAATTCTTCAAAGATGATTTAAAGAATATTGTCACTGTACCTAAAAAGATTGGTTAAAGCTGAGCTATATCAGAAAGTTGTTGTTGTTGTTGCTTGGTGCCTTCAAGTCTAGGATGACTGATAGTGAACTACAGATCTGAACTCTTGTCTTGCTCTGTTCTATCTTCTGACACACTTGAACTCATTGTTGCAGCATTGTGTCAATCCAGCACATTGATAGTTTTCTGTTTTGGTGATACCCTACCTTTCCAAGCATGATGCTCTTTTCCAGTGAATAGCTTCTCCTAGCAACATACCTAAAGAATATGAGATGAAGCCTTTCATCTTTGCCTCAAGTGAACTTTTCCCAAGATATATTTGCTTATCTTTGAATAGTCCATGTTGTACTCAATACTGTTCTCCAACCTCACAAACCAAACGTTTCAATTCTTCCCTCATTCTTACTCATTATCCAACTCTCAGAAGTGTAGTAAATGATGAAAAAGTAGTATATAATAAAATCCAGCTGAAAGCAAGGAATACCAGAAGAATGTCTATCTGTGTTTCATTGATTATGGAAAGGCATTTGACTGTGTGGATCATAACAAACTGTGGCTGACTCTGAGAAGAATGG
>NW_006400133.1:688725-702414 GCF_000299155.1 Elephantulus edwardii
CTGGTATATATAAATGTAGTATATGAGTAATAAAGAGCCATAACTGTAAGGCTCACTGAAAACAGTGACAACAAATTAGGCCCCAAGATTTCATGGAATACCAAATGAGGTGTTTCAGAAAAAAAGAAACAGCCCTAGATGCACTGTACTTTTAAGGTTAAGTGAAGAAATTTGAAACACAATTACCTGGTCAAATGATGGGAAGAGGTGTTCCCCTCCCCCTTGTTTGTTTTTGTTTTATTTAAAGGTAATACAATATAATTCAGAAATTATCAAAAAATATCAATATCACACAAATAACATCTTGCTTAAGAGTATTAAAAAATGGCAGAAGCCATTATTAAAAAATTGTAAGGACTGCTGTAAATTCAGACTGCATTGAACAGAGATCAATGAACAAGGGATATCATTGCTGATGTCAGATGAATTTTGGTTGAAAATACAGAAAACCCAAAATATGCTTATCTTTTTTATTAACTGAACAAAGACATTCAACTATACCTCCACAATAAACTTAATAAATTACGGCTAATAGAGCTCCATAAGAAAGTAAATTCCTGAACATTTCACTGTGTTAATGTGAGCCTATTGTTCTTTGAGTCACTGTAAGTGTAGTTGACAGTGAATAACAGCATTATTCAAAACTGAACAACAAACACAAAGCAAAGGATAATGAAATTGAGAATTTTTATCAACTTCTGGAATCGATGAAATATGCAATCAAATGGATGGATATTTACTCATGATTGGAATACAAATGTAGGAAAGAAAGAAGAATCAGTGTTTTGAATATAAGGGCTAGCTGACAGAAAAACAAAACAAAACAAAATAACCAGAGATCTCATGATAACTGTCTAATCGTCATCCGAAGTAATAGGAAGAAGTCAATGATACCGAAGAAAAAATTTGGCCTGAATATGTATTATTGTTGTTGTCATGAGCCATTCTGTTGCCTGGTACTCACAGTGACTCCATGTACAACTCTGAAGCCTGCTTTGTCCTGAGACAGTTTCATTGACTCCTACACACCTTATCTCATTGCCCAGTTACTGTATCAATCCATATTAACCAGGATCTTCCTCTCCTGCACTGTTCCTCCACCCTTCCAAGCATGATGTCCTTTTCCAAGGATTAGTCTCTCCTGGCCATGTGCCCAAAGTAGGTGAGATAGAGCTTCAAAATCCTAGCCTCCAAAGAGAAACTTGGTTTTACCGTCTCTAAGACAGACCCATTTTTTTCTTGGTGGTCCATATTATGTTCAAGACTCCTCCTGCACCACAACTTAAAGGCATCAATTCTTCTACCGTTACCCTTAGTTATTGTCCAGCTTTCTGGTGTACAGCAAGTAACTGCAAAGATCATGTCCTGGATTAGGCACACCTTAGTCTCCAGATTGACGTCATTGTTTTTCATTACTCTGGAGATATTCTTGACAGCAGATTTTCACAGTGTGATTCATCTTTTCATTTTCTGACTGCTTGTGCCAAGAGTATTATTTTTGGAGCCGAGCAAGTTGGTAATTGTCAACCACCTCAGTCTCTTCTCCATCCATCATAGTGCTGCCAATTGGCCCAGTGGTGAGAATCTTTATCTCCTTGATGTTAAGCTTCAATCCATATTGAAGACAACAGTCCTTGGCCTTCTGTGGCAAGCGCTTTAGGTCATTCTAACATTCAGCAAGCAAGATTGTGTCATCTGCATAATGTAGGTTGTTGATGAAATCTTCCACCAATCCTGATGCCACCATTCCTTTTCATAAAGCTCAGCTTCCTGAATGATCTATTCTGCATATAGATTGAAAATGTATACACACAGGATGCATCCCTGATGCACTCCTTTCCTGATTTTGAACCATGCAGCAGTGTTTCCTTGTTCTAGGCTGAGGACTGCTTCCTTGTCCAAGCAGAAGTTTCTCATAAGCCCAAATATATGTTAGGAGATTCCCATTCTTTTCAAGGTTAGCCACAGTGTACTGTGATCCACACAGTCAGATGCTTTTGCAAAATCTATGAAACACAGATAGACATTCTGCTGGGATTCTGCTTTCTGTCAAGACCCTTTAGCATTGGCGATAATATATCTTGTGTCATGAACTTTCCTAAACTCAGCTTGCATTTCTGGTAGTTCTCTGTTAATGTACTGTCCCTGTAGTTTTTGGATAATCTTCGGTAGAATTATACTTGTGTGTAATATTAGTGATATTATTCAATAATCTCCACTCTCTGTCAGGTCACTTTTTTTGGAATGGTAGTAAATATAGATCTCTTCCAGTCAGTTGGCCAGGTAATTGTCCTCCCAGTTTCTTGGCACAACCTGGTGAGCATATCCAACATCTGTTTGTTGAAATATGTCAATTGATATCCCATCAATTCCTGGGGCTCTATTATTTTGTCAAGTTCTTCAGCGTAGCCTGAACTTTCTCCTTCATCATCATCACATCTTGATTATACATTATTTCTTGAAATTCTTCTGTGTTAGCCAATTTGCTTTGGTACAGTGACTCTGTATACTCCTTAAATCTTTTTTTAATGCTTCCTGGATCATTTAATATTCTTGTCATAATATCATTGCATATTGTTGTGATCCTATTAATGAATTCTAAATGTTTGTAAGTAAAATTATTTATAATCACCAGGTTAGCTTTGATGGCCTACTCTGTACACAGTTGTATTGCTAACACAAAGACTATACCTCTTTAGGAGAAAGATGGGCCATCTCTAGTCTTATTTGCAACTTTCCTGAAAGTCAACTATAAGATGATTCCAATTAGAACACAATAAAAGAATGTCCCTTTCTTCTTTAATATAATTTTTTTAATCTTGAAAAGTGAGAAAATTTTCTCTAAATAGTTGTATTTCCTATACACTTATTTAATTTTAAAATGTTATCAATAATTTGTAATACTTTTCTTTTCATCACTGATAAGTAGTTAAACTGACAATCCCAACAAAGCAGTTTGAATTCACCATCAGTGGCCCCACAGGACGTTCACCTCTCATACAATTTAATGCTTTTGAAAATATGCTTGAGGGTCAGCTATGAGTCATTTAAAAGGGAAATTACATTGCACTATTTCTCAGAGAAAAATCTCTGGCACTAATGTTTCACAAATAAAGATTTCAGTAAAATAAATCACTGAAAAATGGTTTTAGCAGAAATAGAGTACTAAAGTCTGTGGTGATGAAGGAGAAAGTTTAAGTTGCTCTGAAAGAATTGGCAAAGAAACAACAACTCCAGGAGTTGACTGCATACCAATTGACATATTTCAACAAACAGATGCTGCCCTGGATGTGCTCACTAAGTTGTGCCAAGAAACCTGGAGAACAGCCAGCTGGCCAACTCACAGAAAGAGATCGGTATTTATTCTAATTCCAAAGAAAGGTGGCCTATTGAGCAATATCATTAATATCACATGCAAGCAAGATTCTGCTGAAAATTATAAAAAAAAAAACAAAAAAAAACCCTGGAGCAATGTCAACAGAGAACTTCCAGATGTGCAGGCTGGATTTAGAAGAGGTAGTGGTACTAGGGATATTATAGCTAATGTTAGATGGATCTTGGCAGAAAGCAGAGAGTACTAGAGAAATGTTTATCTGTGTGTGCTTCATTGACTATACAAAGTCTTTTGACTGTGTGGATTACAACAAGCTATTGCTGACTCTGAGAAGAATGGGAATCCCAGAACATTTGATTGTGCTTGTGTGAAACCTATACTTGAACCAGGAGGTAGTTGTCAGAACAGAGCAAGGAGACACTATGTGGTTCAAAAATCAGGAAGGAGGTCTGCCGAGGATGTATTCTGTCTCCATACCTTTTCAGTCTATAGGCAGAGCAGATCATCTGGGATGCTGGGCTGTAAGAGGAGAAATGTGGCATCAGGATTGGTAGAAGAGTCATAACAACCTGCGTTATGCAGATGACACAACCCTGCTTGCTGAAACTGAGGAGGACCTGAAGTGCTTGATGCAGAAGGTCAAGGACTGCAACCTTCAATACGGATTGAAACTCAACATAAGAAAACAAAGATTCTCACCACTGGTGAAGAGATTGAGATAGTTAATAGTCTTAGTTTCCTTGACTCCATAGTCAACACTCTTGGTAGCAGCAGCCAGGAAATCGAGAGATGAATTGCATTGGGAAGGTCAGATGTCAGGGCCCTCTCCAGAGTACTGAAGAGCAACGATGTTAGGCTAGAGACTATGGGTGTGCCTGATTCAGGCTATAGTCT
Organism: Elephantulus edwardii; assembly: GCF_000299155.1. Taxonomy (NCBI): domain Eukaryota; kingdom Metazoa; phylum Chordata; class Mammalia; order Macroscelidea; family Macroscelididae; genus Elephantulus; species Elephantulus edwardii. The sequence goes on from NW_006400133.1 coordinate 692,954, forward strand.
TCGCAATTGTGTGCTATGCCTCTAAGAGTTGGACAGTCACTAGGGATGAAAGAAAGAGAATTGATGCCTTTGAGCTGTGGTGCTGAAGAAGACTGTTGAATATACATACCATGGACTGCTAGGAGAACAAACAGGTTCGCCTAGGAGAGGGTGAAGCCGGGCTACTCCTTGGAGTCAAGGGTTCCGAAGCTTCGTCTGACATACTTTGGGCATGTTGCAAGGAGGGTCTGGTCCTTGGAGAGGGACATCATGTTTGCGAGAGTGGAACGACAGCACAGTAGAGGAATATCCTCTATGAGACATATTGATTCTGTGATTGAGGGTGGTTGGAGTAAGTATGATGGAGACGGTGAGGTTGGCACAGAATAGAGCAGGGTGTAGGTCTCTTGTACATAGGGTCCCTATAAGTCACAAATGACTTGACGGCACGTAACAAGAGTAATAGGGAATTAATTAAACTGAACTCAAACTAGTACACATGGAAGAGCAAGCTCAAGTAGTCCAGTCCATAGAAGGTTGCTGTGCTAACCCAAAGTCTCTGGGTATTCAAATCCATGAGCTACTTCTTTAGAGAAAAGAGGACAATTTCCCATATGATTTATAGTTTCAGAAACCTAGTGGAGCATCAGCCGTGAGATAGTTTTGACTCTGGCAATAAGAATGAATGAATGAATGAATGAAAGAATACGCTACAGAGGGAATTAGGCTTTTAATGCACAAGGCTTTTAAACCTTCTGAGATTTTTTTTTCCTTTTCTTGTTGTGTACTGTCTAATGTGATCCCAGTGCTACAGGAGGAGATTGTCTCTCTTTCTCCAACAAAGAATCTGATGGATTCAAATCATGTGCCTTTGGGACTTCAGGAAAGCTTCTTGTCTCTAGGCCACTAGAGCTCCCTTTATGAGAATATTTTTATTTATTTTATACTAAGATATTGGAGAAGGACAAAACAAATTTAGACAGCAAATTAACTCTTTAAAGGAAAGTAACCGTAGAACTAAAATAGATAAAAAACACTTAAAAACTAATAGAGCATTACAATTATTTTCTCATCATCTGGCATGTTTAATTTGCATAGAAAGAAGTATTTGAAATAATATTGAAATATTAAAAATAATTGAAAGAATCATTGCCATTGAAATAGAGCAAATGAGAAGAATAAAAATACTTTGTTGTTAAGTGCTTTTAAGATAAATATGACTCTTAGAGACTCTATGAACAAGACCCCTGGACCCTGTCCAATCCTGTGCCACACCCATCATCTTTGAAACACTTGGTTCATTGCTATAGTCACTGTGTCAATCTATCTCATTGGATAACTTTCTTTCATTCACTGACTCTCTGTATTTCAAAGCTTAATATTCCTTTAAAAGAGATATATTTCTGTTCTTTTAGCAGTTCATGGGATACTTACTAATTTTCTCCAGCACAACAATGCAAATGTATGAATACTTCTTCTGTTCTTTTTATACATTATTAGCTTTCAGATGTGTTACAGGTGATTAAAAAGACCATGACTTGAGTCAGGAGCATCATAGTCTTCAAGCTGAACATAGTTGTTCTTAAATATTTTTAAAAGGTCTTTTACAACTGATTTGCCAATGCAATACATCTCTTGATCTCACTGTTAGACATAGAGTATTATGACACAGTTAAAGGCTTTTGCATAGTCAATAAAATGCAAATACATACTCTTCTTGTATTCTTTCAGCTAGGATCAATCTGACATCCTCAATGATGTTCTTAGTGCTACATTATACTAAACAAAAGACAAATTGCACTGGGAAAATCTTCCATCAGGGACCTCTCCAGATTACTGAAATGCAACAATGTCAGTCTGGAGACCAAGGTGCATTTAATCCAGACTATAGACTTTGCAATTGCTTGTTATGTACCAGAGAGTTGAGCTGAACAATGACAATGGATGAGAGAAGAAAAATACAAACCTTTGAGTTGTGGTGGTGGAGAAGTCTTGAACATACCATGAACCATCAAGAAAACAAATATGTCTGTCTTGGAGAGAGTGAAACCAATCATTGCAGGCTACTATTTTTAAGCACTGTCTCACCTACTTTGCTCATGTAACCAGGAGAGATCGGTCTGTGGAGAAGGGCATCATGCTTGGAAGGGTGGAGGGACAGTGCAGGAAAGGAAGACTCCGGATATGATGGACTGATACAGTAACTGAGGCAATGGAGATTGATGTGTCAGAACCAGTGAGGTTGGCTCAGGACAGGGTAGGCTTCACAGTGTTGTACATAGAGTGGCTATGTGTCATAGGTGACTCAACAACACATAACAAGAACAATAATATTATACTAAAATCAAGAATATTTGTTAACAGAGTAAATTAGAGAAAAGACAAATAAGGAGATGTTTAGGAAGGCTTTCTGGCTGATGAATTTGAGTAGGTTAAATAATATCAGTAGAGATAAGGGACATAGATAGTTAAAAAGATTTGAAAAGTAAGCTGTTGCTAATCACTATCTGATTGTCTATGACTTATAGAAATCCCATAAACAATGTGCCAAAACGTTGGCCCGTGCTGCAGCATCCTCACAAGCTTCAACGTGCTGAAGTTCATGATTTCACTCACTGTGCCAAATACAGTTAAAGTTGGAAGGTCATAGAAAGAGAGGATAACCCTCATCAAGATAGATATAGATTGATGCAGTGACTATAACCATGGGGTCACCTGAGCATGCAGGCGATCTTGAGGGTGGCACAGGATAGGACAAAGGTCAGATGTATTTTTCATAGGGTTTCAATGTGTCATAGTCAACTCGAAAACACAAGTAATAGAGGTTTCATAACAAAAAAGGTGAGGTCTCCTTATATCTGACAATATTATTATAATTTTGGTGATATAATAACCAGAAAGATGAGAACTCTTTGTATATTGCACAACTCTCTTTCTAAGAAAGGGTTCTCAACACCTAAAACACAAAAATCTTCACCACTGGACCAATGAGTTGAACAGCCGTCAAATTGCACAATTTGGTGAGTGGAGGGAGATGATAAAGGAAACGGGAAAGATCCAGTGGGAACTTGAAATTACTAGGCAAAGATCGGCATAGTCCAATGGTAATTAATTTTATAAAATACAGCGTATGAGAATGATTGTATGAAACATATCAATGAATGAAGGTGTGTGGGGAAATCTATATAATAAAAATATTAAAATGTATAAACACTATTGTACACACACAATAGACATATATTAGACAGAAAAAGAGAGCAAACACAAATTCCTTAAGGTAGGAATATGCCTAGAATATTCAACAAAAGCGAGGCCTCAATTTCTGTAGCATTGTGAATAGAGGAATAGACGCCCTACAATTACTTTACTCAGACTTGATTGAAATAAGCAAGAACACTCACAGAAAAGGGAAAAGATTGTTGGATTAAATAAATCAAAGTAATCCTTATTTTCTATGTGTTGCAAAAATGAATGTCGGTTTGTTGTGTGTTTTTTTTCAGATTCTAAACATGAATATTCAAAGAACAAAATAGGAGGCAACAATGGAATGAAATTCATGAGAAAAAGAGAAAAGTCCAAAGCACATATTTAAGGCATGCCTTGTCATAGATGAAAGAGTATCTCCACGATGGTAGAAGAGGATGGGAGTTGTAAGAAAATGCTAAGAGTCAATGATTTTCCTCCCAAGGTATTAGGAGGTAATAACTGAAATTGGGGTCAATTTAAGTCATGAGCCGAAATTATTACATTTAACAAGGAAATGTGTATTAAAAAGATGCTATTGTGGATATCTGATTCTGTTTTCTTGATCTCACATGGGACTCCAAACAAGAGATTCTAATAGACTCCTAAAGAGAGAAACTCTTTGTAGTTTATTGCTGCCATGCATTGACACATAATAGACACATTGTTACAAATGTCACTAGAAGACTTTATAGCTAAAAGTCAGATATGATTTATTCATGTTCTTTTATCCTCCTGAATGATTTTTTCCCCATCATACCTTATTTTTAATTTCTAAACCTGCTCTTTTTTTGGCAGTTTTCTTTTTCTCCAGTGGGTTTTCTGGGGCAAATATTGACACTGCCACAAATTAAAGTATGTTTGTAGTTTCCTACTTCACTTTACATTTTTAACATGCAATACAGAATGTAGAATCCATAATAATGACATTAGTTATATCTATGAATCTCCCAACACTCCTAGCAAATCTTTATACTTAGAAAATTCTTAGTATGTATTTATAGGTAAGATAAAGTTTTTGAAATCCAGTTAATTCAGAAGTAGATGGCAAGTACTATTTCTTAGGTTTTTTTTAAGTTTGAACACCTCGCTGAAATCTGTCCTATTAGTGTTTGAAATAATGGTGGTGCCATAGTTTCCAGTATCAGAGTAACACGACTCACTACAATACAGCAAACTTGCAAAGAAGTACAATGCCGTAAAAGCAAACCAGTTAAATGATTAAAAAAAAAAACCAAACAAAAAACCAGCTAACAACTAAGCACACAAATATTATAAAACTAATACGCATTCTACGGAAAAGAGAAAACATGTTATATTATGGAAAATATGCTGTTGAGAGCCTCTTAAAGTCTTAAAGAGCAAAATTATCAGTTTAAATTTTAAGATTTGCTTGATACACTTCGAAGTATGTTCAATTTTTTACACACATCTGAAAGTCTGACAATAAATAAAGATGACTGAAGAAGAATTTATGCCTCTCAATTGTAGTGCTGGGTGGTAACTGCATTCTTCTTTAGGTCCAACATAGCCAAAATGATAGTAGGATGAAATAATCAGGAACTTTAAAGATGAAACTAAATTTACCAGCATTTTTGTCTTAATTATATTTTTAAAACTGCTTACAGACCTTTCAGAAACACTGCTGTTTGCAAGATTACCAAATTACTGGAAAATATTGAAACATTAAGATGTTGAATTGCTATAGTGTCTCATAAACACATTCATAATGAAAGGCAGAGCCAATTAAAAAAATAAACTACTCATGTACTGTAAGATAAATCACTGCAAACCAACCAGTAAAAATAATAGAGCTGTCAAAACAATATAATTTCTGTGCACAAACTAAAGCATACCCAGTATCGTAAGAGGATGAAGATCTTCTGAATAAATACCTAGTCAGGAAGGAAATGCAGAGAGAACTGCATTTATCTAAAAAAACAGTTCATGAAAACCAATGTCTGCTTATAATCTTATAGCTCTTGACAAGGGGGAGATTACTGCTCAGCCATGGCCTCCAATAACTTAAAATATAGGAAACTATAGACCTTGTTCAGTAAAATGAGCTAGTTCACCTTTCACAGATTGATAACCTGGCTATAGTCTGGGACACTTTAGTATCTGTGACCTGATTAATGGTCAAGGCATTTAACTTGATAGATCAGGGTCTTTTGCTAAATAAATTAAAGCAAATAGCAGTAACTGTGGAAGGTGTTGGCTGGTCTAATGGGAAGAGCCCAGTATTTGTCAAATTAATCTCAGTCAGTGACTGTAAAGAGATGGGTTCCAATTCCACTGTGTTCATTAAGGAACAAAGTCTATTGTTGAATCCTAAGTGGTAGAAAATACTAACTGAATGAAATGTAAGATTACACACAAAACAGTGGAGATGTGTTTTTTTAGCCACATAAAAGCGTTAAACATGGACTAAAATCATGGATAGTTCAGGGTATTGCACTTCTAACTAAAAGGCTTTGGGTCTCTAGTGATTCAAAGCTACCAGAGGTTCCATAGAAGGAAGACAGACAATTTTATCCCCTGAAACTTACAGCCTTTGAAACCCAATGCAGGGTGAACTATGGGTCAGTTCTAACTCTGTAACAATGAATTTAAGTTTTAGAATAACATTCATAACAAGAAATCAGGGAAGAGGCGTAAATAGAAGCATTTCATACATATTATACTGGTGAGTATAATATAGGCTGGATGTACTGATGGTTGAGGTTCTGTGGAGATTTTTTGAAACAATTTTTCTTGAAGATCAGAAAAACAACACTTGCTGTTTAGTCAGAACTGAACCATAATTGACACTGCAGCAGGTTTCCAGACACTGTAAAATGCACAGGACGAGTTTATGCAGTTTTCTCTGGTGGTTGCTACTACTTAGTGGCGGTCAAGGTGACACAGTAATTTGAAATCAGCTGAAATATGTAGAGCCTGAACAGCTATTTAGAAAAGAGACTTTAAGAGTTCATATTTGTCAAGAGATTATTGCTGAAGTATGTGAAACTTCTGATGACTCCAGAATGATTGAATAGTGAATGAAGAATGGGTGAGGGTTCCTGGGTAATGAACTTTAAACTACTAACCAAAGATTGAAAGGTGGATTTTGCATGGAGATGGATCAGAAGAAAGAAAGATCTTACAGTCTACTTCTAAAAAAAAAAAAAAAAGGAAAGAAAACCATTAAAAACCCTTATAGCAGATAAAGGGAGAAACAATGGGGTTTCCAGCAGTTAGTATCTTCTGGATAGAAACTGAACAAAATGTTTATAGAGAGGAGGGAAAACATTTCTTCTGGAAATCTTAAAAAAGAAGAAGAAAGACAAGATAAGTCATAATGTGTACTTTGGAGGCAAGTTACTGTTAACTAAATGGCAAGTAACCTTATCATGACTTCACATGATTTGCAAAATATATTGCTTGTTTGTTCACTTCAGTTAAACCTCAATCTTGTTTTAAATGTTTTTTTCCCCTCAAGTTATACTTATTTCACTGTTGTTATTATGTGTAATCAAGTTACTTGCCTCCAAGGAGCAGTCTGGTTTCACCTTCTCAGGGACAGACCTGTTTGTTCTCTTAACAGTGTATGGTGTATTCAATACTGTTCTCCAGCACCACAACTCAAAGGCATCAATTCATCTTTTGTCATCTTTTATCGTTGTCCAGATCTCTGCTGCATAGCAAGCAATTGTGAAGACCATGGCCTGGATGTTGCACGTCTTGGTCTCTACTGTCATTACTGCTCTCCAGTACTCTGGAGTGGTCTCTGACAGCAGACTTTCCCAATATAATTCATCTTTTGGTTTTCTGGCTTCTAGTACCAAGAGTGTTGATTTCTAAAGCTGTGAATAATCTCAATTTTTTCCTCCATCTATCATGATGCTGCAAATTGGCCTAATGGGTGAGAATCTTTGTTTTCTTGTTGTTGAGCTTCAATCCACAACTGATGGCTGTATTCTTGGACCTTCTGCAGCAAGTGCCTCACTCAGGTCCTCCTCAATTTTAGCAAACAAGGTTGTGTCATACGCATAACACTGGTTGTTAATATTTCCCTAACCCTGATGCCACATTCTTCCTCATAAAGTCTACCTTCCTGAATGATCTGTTCCATGAGATGGAAAATATCTGGAGAGAGTATGCATCATTGGTGTGCACCTTTCCTGACAACGCAGTGTTTCCTTGCTTTATTCTGACAACTGCCTCCTGGTCCAAGTATAGGTCTCATAGGAGTACAATTAAGTGTTCTGTGATTCCAATTCATCTTAAGGTAAGCCACAATTTGTTGACTTATGGTGCTAGAAAAGAGTGTTGAACATACAATGAACTGCCAAACGAACAAACAGGTCTATCCTGGAGAGAGTGAAACCCAATTGCATTCTGGAGGCAAGGATTTTAAAACTTTGTCTCAAACACAAACACTTTTGGCATGTTGCCAGGAGAAACCAGTCCTTGGAGAAGGCTATTACGCTTGGAAATGTGGAGGGACAGATCAGGAGAGGAAGATGCTGGATGAGATGGAGTGACATAATGACTGGAGTTGTATAGGTAGGTGTGTTAGAGACAGTGAAATTGGCTCAGGATAGGACATGGTTCACAGCTATTGTACATAGGGTCGCTGTGAGTCGCAGGTGATTCAATGCCACATAACCATAACAACACACAGTCAAATAAATGTCTTTTTTTCTTTTTAAATTTTTTATTAATTTTAATGAACATTTACAGAGATTTTGTATTTCCACTCATTTATTGTTGCACTTTTCTCCCTGTCCCACCCCTCCCTCCCAGTTCACTCTTCTCTTTAAAAAGTAAAATTCCTTCATTGATATACAATTCCGTCCATCCCTGCAACCCCCCCGCCCCGCCCCAAGTACGCTCCACTATGCAACCTTCAGTCTGGACTCTTGTCATAATATAATATCCAATGATATATCACTATTAAACTGTTCTCTCCCTCTTTGTTTCAAGGCAGTATACAAATAAATGTCTTTGAATGGTCAAACACAGGTAGGCATTTCTATGGTACTCTCTGCTTTCAGCTAAGGTCCCTCTAATAATTCTGGCTGTAGTGTGCCTAGTACCACATCCTCTTCTAACTAAATTCAGCATGTACACCTGGAAGTTCTCTGCTGATGTACTGTTTCAGTCCTTTTTGGATAGTCTTGATCAGATCTTACTTGCATGTGATATTTATGATATTGTCCAATAATCTCCATATTCTGTTAGATCACGTTGTGTTTTTTTTTAAGTTGATACATATGAATCTCTTCCAGTCAGTTAGCCAGGTAGCTGTTCTCCAGATTTCTTGGCAACATCTGGTGAGTACAACTAGTGCAGCATCTGTTGAAATACAACAATTAGTATGCCATCAATTCTCTAGGTCCTTGTTTTTTGCCAATTCCTTCTGCAGAGCTGCTTGAATTTTCTTCATCATAATTGCCTTTTTATCATATATTGTTTCATGAAATTCTTCTATGTCAACCAATTCTTTTTGGTACAGTGTTTCTTGGGTACTTTTTCCATCTTCTTTTGATGCTTCCTGGATCATTCAACACCCCATCCACAGCATCCTTAAGTATTGCAATTTGAGGCTTAAATATGTTCTTTATTTTCTTCAGCTTAAGATATGTTGAGTGAATTTGTCCCTTCTATTTTTTTTTTTAATCTTTGCACTTTTTCTTACAACACTTTGCTTTGTCTTCCCATGCTGTCCTTTGAAGTCTTCTGTTCGGTTCCTTACCTTATTGATGTCTTCCGTTTGCTTTGGCTTCTCATCACTCAAGTACAACATTCAGAATCTCTTTTGATATCCATCTTGATCTTCTTTTTTTTCTCTTCCTCTATCTTTCTAATGACCTTTTGCACTCTTAATGGATGATATTATTGATATCCTCTTACAGGTTATCTGGTCTTTGCTCACTAGTATTCAGTCTCAAACCTATTTCTGAGATAGTCTTTAAATTCAAGAGTGACCAGGTAATATCCATATACTTACAAAAGAGTTGTTGTTTGTTGTCGTTATATGAGTCGTTTGCAACTCATACTACCCTATGTACAACTGACCTAAACCCTGCTCTGCCCTGTGCCAATTGCACTGCCTCTGACACACCCATCCTGATTACCCTGGTCACCTAATCAATCCACCTTATAGAGGGTCTCCCCCTCCTGCCCTGACCCTCCAGTCTCCCAAGCATGATGTCCCTCTCCAAGAACCTGTCCCTCCTTACAAAATGTCCAAA
>NW_006400133.1:703980-704954 GCF_000299155.1 Elephantulus edwardii
TTAGTATCTTGAATTCTTCCTTGTGTTTAGCTTCTCTGCACTCCAGTGCATTATTCAGAGTTTCTTCAACAACCAGAACTAAAAAGAAGGAAATATACAATTTTTACCAACTGTTCCAAGATGCATTAGTTACAATCAGTGACTGCAACACAAAAGTTGGGAACAGGAAAGAAGGATTGGGAGTTGGCAAACATGTACTTGGAGACAGAAATGTGACTAGAAACAGAATGATAGAATTCTGTACAATGATTTATTCATTACAAATACATTTTATAAACACACATAGACCTCACTTGATGGCCTACACAGTAATCAGATTGATTATTTCTATGGGGAAAATCACTGTAAAAGAACAATATCAATTGTGTAAGCTATGCCAAGTGCTGATTGTGGAATAGATCATCAGCTACTCATATGTAAGTTATACCACTGAGACCTCCTTAAGGAGTGCTGCTTCTAAGTTTATGTAATTATTTGACTCTGATTCCAATGTTGTGGATTCTAGAACATGCACAGAGTCAGAATATCTTTTTCTACTACTGATAGCTCAGTGGAATCCTAAATTCCATAGCTTTTATTCTGTAAATGACTTCACTAGATTAACTAAGCTGTGTTGATTATTACTATATTTCTAACTTAAAAAGAACTATGTTAAAAGTATTAATACATTAAAGACTCCTGTTTACTTGTTTCTGGAAAGTCTTTTATAAGTTGCCCTGTTGTGGTGATTTAAAGTGTAGTGGCTATTTAACAAGAGCCTAAATAGTACGATTCTTTGGGAGGTCCTGATGGCAGAATGGTTAAATATTCAACTGCTATTAGTAAAAGGCAGGTAGTTAAAACTCAAATGCAGCTCTATTAAGAAAAGCCCTGGTGATCTGCTCCTGAGAGATTATTATTGTTGTTGTTGTTAGGTGACACCAAGTCAAGTATGACTTATAGCAACCCTATGGATAAAAGATCTGAACTTTTCT
>NW_006400133.1:705529-744383 GCF_000299155.1 Elephantulus edwardii
ATGAAGTTGTTGACAGTTTCAATCTCGTCTCCATCCATCATGACACTGCCTATTGGTCTAGTGGTAAGAATTGTTGTTTACTTGATGTTAAGACGTGATTAACAAAGGGCTGCATTCTCTGATCATCTGCAACAAGTGCTTCAAGTCTTGCTCACTTTCACCAAACAAGCTAGTGTCATCTGCATAACACTGGTTATTGATGAGTCTCCCTCCAATCCTGATGCCATACTCCTCCTCATAGAGTCCAGCTTCTTGGATAATTTGCTTAGCATACATATTGAATAAGTATGGAGAGAAACTACAACCCTGACACATTCTATTCTCTATTTTAAACCATGTAGTGTTACCTAGCTCTGTTCGCACAACAGCCTTCTGATCCAGGTGTGAGTTTCACATGAGCACAATCAAGAGCTCTGGGATCCCCATTCTTCTCAGTATCAGACAAAAGTTGTTATGAGCCACACAGTCAAATGTCTTTGCATGGTCAATAAAGCACAAGTAGACATTCTTCTGGTATCCCTTACTTTCAGCCAGGATCCATCTGACAACAGCAATGACATCCCTGATGCCACAGCCTCTTCTAAATTCTATTTGAACTTCTGTCAGTTCCTTATCTATGTACTGTTCTGGCTGATGTGAATGATCTTCAGCATTATTTTGTTTGCATGTGATATTAATGGTATTGTTTGACACTCCCTACATTCAATTGGATCACCTTTCTTGAAAATGGTGATACAGTTGCGAATCTGTTGCCCAGACAGTTGTCCTCCAAATTTTCTAGCATAGACTATTGAGCACATCCAAAGCTACATCTGAAACAAGTCAACTGACATCCTATTGATTCCAAGGGCCTTATTTTTGCTTATGCCTTTAACGCAGCTTCTCCTTCCTCCTTCATTACCATAAGCTCCTATTCATAGGATACTTTCTAAGACTATCAGTGTTGAGCAGTTCTTTCTGGTCAGTGACTGTGTAAACTCCCTCTATCTTCTTTTAATGCTTTCTGGGTCATTCAATATATTGCCCATGGCAGTTTTCAACATTGTGAATTGAGGCTAAATTTTTTTGTCAGTTCTTTCTGTTTGAGGATGGCAGAGTGAATTCTTCCCTTTTAATTCTCCAATTCCAACTCTCTGCACATTCCATTATAATACTTTACTTTGTCGTCATAAGCTGTCTTTTTAAATCTGTCCAGCACTTTTTTCTTCAACATATTTTGTTTTGTTTTGGCTTCTTGATGCTTTATAGTCTTTTTTGTCTTTATAGATTTTATAATCTCTTCTGATATCCATTTCAATTTTTTTTTTCTTTCCACTCTCTTTTTGTAACTCCCTTTTGCTTTTTGCATTGGTATCATCCCACAGCTCACATCTTATTGCCAGCAACAGCCACACCTTAGTCTCAACCTCAAACCAGAAAATACTCCTTTGCAGAATCCACCCATTCGAAGATGTGAGCTGATTGGATTTGGCCTCATATTTAAAAAGGCTTTTGTCTGCTAGGTTGGGTATATTTCCAGGATGGGAACATGAGTGGAATGGCTGATTCTGCAAAGGTGTGTTTTCTGGTTTGGGGTTGAGACTAATGTCTGGCTGTTGCTCGCAATAGGGTGTGAGCTGATTTGATTTGTCCTTGTATTTAAAAAGGCTTTTGGTTGTTTTGATTTGCATCTCACTTAGAGACAGAGATTTTGAACAATTCTTCTTGTGTTTGTTCAAAGAGAAAAGCAAACTGGGGCAGGGTGAGTAGAAAGGATGGAAAGTATGTAACAATGAATGAATAGAAATCAAAATCTCTGTAAACTTTCATTAAAATTGATTAAAAAAGGAAAATAAAATTGGGGAGCTCTAGTGGCCTAGTGGTAAGGAGCTGCAACCACAATCCCAGAGATGAGGGACAATCTCCTCCTGTACCAGTCAGATCTAATTTGATGGTACACTCACACAAAAATAATAAAATTTTTAAAAAAGGAAAAAAGATCAACGTTTTATGTTCAAGACTTGCATTCATAGAGTCTCTGTGGGTTGTCTATCACTCTGCAGCACTTAACAACAACACAAAACATCATCCCGCAACCCATCTGGTCTTTGATCATTGCTGTTCATTTTTAAATGCCTCAACCTATTCTAATTTACATGACTATTATTCAAATACTCACTCCTACATCGATAGCCAAATTCAGAATTTTTACCAAATCATACAGCACAAAATTGACCTAACATGCAATCAAGATGTGTTAGTGATAATTGGTGACTGGAATGCAAAGGTAGGAAACACTGAAGAAGGAATAGTAATTAGAAAATATGGGCTTGGTGATAGAAATGAGGTTGGAAATAGAAGGACTGAATTTTGTATTTACAATTATAGACTCATTGCAAACTCCTTTTTAAAAAAGACATTGTTAATGACTTTACACATGGAATTAATCTGATTGGCTGCATAGGAATCAAATTGACCACATTTGTGGAAGAAAACATTGGAGAAGCTCAGTATTGGCAGCCAAAATGAGGCCAGGGGCAGACTGTAGTTCAGATCATCAATTCCTTAACTTGAGGCTGAAGAAAATGAAAATAAGTCTACCGGAACCAAGATATGATGTTGTATCAATTCTAGTTGAATTTCAAGGTAATCATAAGAATAGTTTTGAGACATTGAACACCAATGATCAAAATGAGACCGGAAAGATTACAACTTTCAAATGCAGTACTACTCTGTCCTATAGATCTATGTGTTTAAATTTATTAAATGGAACACAATAAGATATTGAGTATTAAATGAATTTGACTAGCCTCCTATTCTTTCTTCCTTCACATTCTTTTCATACTAATTTTAACCATAGAATGAAGTCATAGATGGAAGTGCTGATTCAGGAATATGTTGGAATTCTGCCCAGTGTACCATATTTTCCTCTGCTCTGCACATCCTTCTACTCAATGACATGCTCAGAGAGATATTGCCATCACTAAGACTGATAAGGGATTTTACTGCTTTCTGTTCCTCCAAGGTCATCCCAAGCTCCCTGTGTTTATGCAAACAGTGCATACAGAGAATACTAAATTTTCTACAGGTGTCTGTAGGCCAAGCTGATCACTGAAGTAAAACATATAATATCTCCACTCACTGTATCATTTGCTCATAATTGGCTTTAATATGCTTATTATAACAGATCTGTTCTGGAGAGAGAGGCAACCAACCCACTCCTTGAAAGCAAGGATTTTGAAACTCCATCTCACACACTTTGGGCATGGAGCCAGGAGGGACCAGTCTTTGAACAAGGATATTATGCTTGGAAGGGTTGAGGGACAGTGTAGGAAAGGAAGACACTAAATAAGATGAATTGACACAATAACTTGGAGTAATGAGAGTAGATGTACCAGAGACAGTGAGATTGGCTCAGGATAGCACAGGGTTCAGAGTTATTGTATATATGGTCACTGTGAGTCATAGTCAACTTGATGGCCTATAACAACAATAACATTGTCTATTTTTCAACTTTTTAAGCCTAGTTAATTTTGTGGTACATGTAAGTAAACGATTTTTTCATCACTTTAATGATTACAAAGCATATTAATTAAAATCTTACTCTCTTCTTTTTCAAGAGAACGTCTGGAACAATACTGATTTCCTGGAAGGGGTGGCGTTTTCTTGACAATCTTGTCAAACTAAAATAGTAATTTTAAATAATCTCTCTGGGTAATGAATGTACATGTATTTCAGTCTGTGTTTATGCTAATTATTCTTCACATTTAATTATTTGTTTTCTCACCTAATCCATTAGAACTATTTCAGTTTTTCTACTAGTAAGAACTGCAACCCTATTATGAATTCAATACACTTACTGAATAATTTTCATTTTCTAAGAATTATGATGTATTTGACCAGGAAGAAGTCGTCAGAGCAGAGCAAGGAAACACTGCATGGTTCAAAATCGAGAAGTGTGTATACCAGGGATGTGTCCTATCTCCATACCTTTTTAATCTATATGCAGAACAGATTATCCAGGAGGCTGGGCTCTATGAGGAGAAATGTGGCATCAGGATCAGAGGAAGAGTCATCAACAATTTGCATTATGCAGATGACACAACCTTGCTTGCTGAAACTGAGGAGGACCTGAAGTGCTTGCTGCAGAAGGTCAAGAACTGTAGCCTTCAATACGGATTGAGGCTCAATGTCAAGAAGACAAAGATTCTCACCATTGGGCCAATTGGCAGCATCATGATAGATGGTGAAGAGATTGAGATTGTGAAGAGCTTTAGTTTGCTTGGCTCCATGGTCAACACTCTTGGCACCAGCAGCCAGAAAATTAAAAGACATACTGTGATGGAAAAGTCTACTGTTATAGACTTCTCCAAAGAACTGAAGAGCAATGCTGTCACTCAGGAGACTAACGTATGCCTGACACAGGCCATGGTTTTTGCAATCACTTGCTTGCTTCAGAAAACTGGGCATGGACTAGGGATAATAGAAGGTGAATTGATGCCTTAGAGCTATGGTGTTGGAGAAGAGTATTGATTATACCATGGACTACTTAGAATAAAGGTTTGTCCTAGAGAGGGTTTAACCAATATATTCCTTGGAGGAAAGAATTCTAAAGCATCCTCTGACATACTTTGGGCATGATGCAAGGAGGGACAAGTGCTTGGAGAAGGGGGAGGGACAGCACAGGAGAGAATGACCCTCTATGAGGTGAATTAATTCAGGGACTGGAGTAATGGGGGTAGTTGTGTTGGAGACAGTGAGATTGGCACAGGATAGAGTAGGATTTAGGGCTGTCGTGCATAGGGTCGCTATGAGTCACGGGTGACTCAATGGCACATAACATCAACTACAACAACAACAGGAATTATGATGTCCTTTGAGATTAGCAAGGTATACAAATACAGGCACTGTTTCTAGCCCAAAGAGTTTTCATTTTAAAAAGTTTTAATTTTAAAAAGTAATATTCTTACAAAGATATCTAGAATCCAAAAAAAGTGCATGCTGAGAAACTAAGACAAATTCACTGCTGCCAAGTCAATCCTAACTCACAGTGACTCTTCCCTTAACCTTTCCAAGGATGTCAATCTTTATCCAGGCCGACTGCATATTATTTTTTCCCCCTTAGAGAATCTGCTAAATTTGAAAATTAATATTTTTATCAGCAGCTGAGTGTCTTATCCATTGCATCACTGGGCCTCCTGAATGTTGACAAGTATGCCTACAAACACAATGTTTTTTACAAGTTAGTGGCAGAATTCTCTCTTTTATATGGGAAATGTCTTAGTTGCATTCCCAGGTAATCTATTTCATCTAGTGGCAAGAAATCGAGCTGGAAACTCAAAGACACATGGTTCAAATCCTATAGCTGCTTCACTAGAGAAAGATAGGCAATCTTATAAGTTACTGCCTCTGAAGGCCTCCTGAAGGGTTAATCATGAGTCAATTCAGACTCAACGAGACACAAACACCTAGTGAATAGATGAGGCTTATATGTAATTATGATATTAAACAAGTGTCAGCAGAACTTCTAGGTCTGGTGACCTGTTGTTGTTAAGTGCCGTCGAGTCATAGGTGACTCATAGCGACCCTAAAAAGGAAAGTCTTTAACACTTGCATGACTTTCATCTTCTCTCCAGGTTCATATAGTTTCCTGAGGCAAGCTATTATGGAAGTGGATGCCACTCCTGCTTCCAAGCTTGTTTTAATCAGGGAACTCCACCAAATACTGTCCACCATGAGTAAACATTGACACATTTGTCACATCAGTGTCACAGTGTTCAGCTTCACAGCAACCACAAGTGACCACTGTACGGCAAGTGGACACACCAGGGCTATACAACCTAGAAAAATGTTTGACCAAAAACAATGAAAGACAGGCCTGGTGACCTACTACTGAAAAATCAAGCAGTGAAAACTCTGTGGATCACAAAAGACTTAAAATAGTACATCCTGAGTATGGTACAGTACCAGAGATTCATGTGTACATATTACCATGATTCAGGTGTTGCCAGACAACATCTAACAAAACAATAACCAATAACACATCTGAGGAAAAAGAATGTCTTCACTGATAAAATTATCATTGAAACAAACTCTAAATGTGGAGTAGAAAATAAATAAGTAAGGTAGTAGAAGAAAGGACCCGAACAAATTATCTGTTGCAGGGAAAAAAAATTATTGAGGAACAATTTGAAGGTAAGATAACAACCATAGACTGAGAAATTGATAGTAATAAAACCATGGAGGATTCAATCTTAGAAAGATTTGAAAATCATGTTAGGAATTTTAGGTCTTATCTTACTTCATAAATGAAACGCAAAATCAACTAAGCTGAGCCTGGAAAACATAACAGTAATATTGTTCTGACTTCAATATGATGAGGGGAAGAAATAGCAGATGCATTTAACTAGTTAAATAATATTGTAATGTTGAAAGTCTGAGATAAAGATAGATTAGATTCATAAATTGAATAGAACTTTTTGGAAAGGATGAGATAGATTTAATAAATACTGTTGAGGTATGGTTGAGTACCACTGAGTTAGAACCAACCCATAGCTGACCCTCCAGTAGGTTTTCAGAGGCATTTAATTGCATGCCAGGAGAAAATAAAAATTAATACAATTGAGGAAGAGTTGGATATGATGTGAGAGGTTTGGTGAGGACAATGAGGATATTGTCAAGGATATCCCCTAGTTTTAAAAGTCCTAATGCCATTCTTTGGGATAGAGAAAACAAAAAAATAAGATTTCTTTAAAATAGACCATAAGTTCTCTTTTTAACAGGCTAAATTTGACCAACCTAAGATTTAAAGGGGGAAATGTCATACTTTACTTCAGAGAAGAGATATAGGCTTGAGAAACCATGAATAAATTTCTCACATGTGGTAACTAGAATTGTGCTCATTTGAGTAATCTTTTACAATTGAGAGGTTATTTAACTTATGAGTTAAGAAACATAATCTTCATTTATTTTAAAAGGGTAGGACTGAAACAAAAAAGTTGAATTCTTGCCGTGAGTGCAAAACTAAAACTAAAACTAAAAACGTTCATTGCTGTAGAGCCAGAATTGATTCACAGCTGACCATCCAGTAGATTAACAAGGCTGAAAATTTCAGGAAAGGTGATTGTCAAAATTTCTCCCTTGGTCGAGCTGGAGGATTTGAGAGAAGTATCTATTGGGTTCATAGCACTCTCGTAAAATTTACAGCCTCACAAACTCATTAAAAGTCAGTTATGAGTCAATTTCAACTTAACAATATTGAATCTGAGTGATGTTTATACTCATGGAAAGTGCTTGCAGATATAAATATCAGGCAAGTGTTACTTTGATTATTTACTTTTTCTCAGGAATTGCAATTTAATGTTGTCTGGTGTCTAATACCTAAAAACAACCTTTAATACATTTTGTACATTTGTGTCATTGTTTGCAGCAAAAAGGATAGTTTGATATCAGATATTCCAACATGACTAGAAGTAAAAGATGCCTCATATCATTCTTGATATATGTCAGATGACCTGACCATGTTGTAGGCCGTGCACAGTTTCCATACACTTACATACTCAATTACTTTTCTAATATATGCTGACCTATGGCAGTATTTACTCTGTTATACGGGCTCCTGGTTAATAGAATCCCTGCTTGAACTTTGGACAATCTATCTTCACTCATGCTTGTCTTATGACACTTAGTTCATTTGAGTGATAAGTTATATGTGCTTGCATTATCCTTCATACAAGGGTGTAAACTTTTCAACACTTGAAAGTAGCATGCTATAAATATTTATGAGATTGAATCGAATATATCAGAGAACCAACAGAATACGAATGAATTTTGATGATTATGATTTTATGGTGAGCTATCGGCCCAGAAGATGAAGAAATCTGTTTAATTTTTAATTACTTTAGGGATATTGTGGTATCTAATACATATTTATGGGCTAGCAGACAGGATAGGCTACATAATAAAAACAACATAGAAGTTCAGTTAAAAATCCACAAGTTGTGAGATTTTGCTGACATTCTATTTCTGTATTCACAACTAAAAGCTTCTGTTTCTATTCTGAATCTCTCACTAATCTAGCTATTATTTGATCTATCCAGTGAGTTAACGCAATGAGGAAAAACAATAAAAAATAAATAAATACGTATATACATACATATATGAATGTGTGTGTGCGATATATATATATATATATATATATATAATTTGTTATTCTTATTATTTTCATTGTCATCTTGATTAAAAGCAAAAACAAAAACTAAGACATGTTTACCATAGTGGGGCTTCATTGTTGTTTAAGTGCATTGAATTGAGTACGACTTAAAGCAACCCTATGAACAAAAGATCAGAACCCTTTTTTATCCTGGGTCATCCTCACATTTCCAATACACAAAAGCCCACTGCAGCAGTCTCCATATCAATCCACGTGATTGAAGGTCTACCTCTCTTTCACCAACCCTCCATTCTTTCCAACATCATGTCCTCCAAGAAATAGACCTTCTTAGCAGCATGCCCAAGTATGAGAGGTGAAGCCTCATCATTCTTGTCTCCAAGCACCTTTTTGTGTGTTTGTTATTATGTATAATCCAGTCACTCTTGACTAATAGTGACACTATGTACAAGATCTATGAACTCTGACTTACCCAAAGCCAGTCTCACTGGCTCAGACACACCTAACACCATTGCCCCAGTCAATCTAATTCCATTTCTTTCTCTCACACTCTATTACTCCACCTTTCTGAATAGGATTTCTTTCTTCAAGGATTGATCCCTCCTGGCCACATACCCAAGGTATGTGAGACAATCCTTGCCTCTAAGGAGGAACTTGGTTTCATTCTCTCTAAGACAGACCTATTTGTTCTGCTGGCAGTCCATGGTATGTTCAATACTCTTCTCTAGCACCACAACTTGAAGGCACTGATTCCTCTTCTATCATCCTTATTCATTGTCCTTCTAGCTTATGCATAGAATGTAATTGCAAAGATTATGACCTGGATCAGGTGCACCTTAGTCTTTAGACTGATGTAATTTCTCTTTAGCATTCTAAGAGAGGTCCCTGACAACAGACTTCCCCAAGGCAATTAGTCTTCTGTTTTTGTGACTGCTGAGGCCAAGAATGTTGATTGTGGAGCTGAGCAAGTTGAAATTGTTAATAAACTCAATCCTTTCTCAAGGTAATGTCGATTGGCTTAGTGGTGAGAATCTTTGCTTTCTTCATGTTCAGCTTCAATCCACATTGAAAATTATAGTCCCTTACTTTCTTCAGCAAGAGCTTCAGGTCATCCTCAGTTTCAGCAAGCAAGTTTATGTAGTCTTCATAACACAGGTTATTGATGACTTTTCCTTCAATCCTGATGCCACACTTTTCCTCATAAAACCCAGCATCTGGAATGATCTGTTCTGCATATAGATTGAAAATATATGGAGACAGGACACATTCCTGATACACCCCTTTCCTAATTTTGAACTATGCAGTGCTTCCTTCTCTGTTCTGAGGACTGCTTCCTGGTCTGAACATAGTTTTTGTATGAGCACAATCGAATGTTGTGGGATTTCCATTCTTTTTAAGGTTAGCCACAATTTATTGTGATCCACATAGTCAAATGCCTTTGCATAGTCTACAGACATTCCTCTGGTACTTTTTGCTTTCAGCCAAGATCAATATGATAGGGTGATACTATATGTACTGTCACAGCCTCTTCTAAACCCAGCTTCTATTTCTGGTAGTTCTTTACCAATAAATTGTTTAAGCCATTTTTTGGTCACTTCCAGAATTATGTATATTATGTCAGTGCTATTGTTCGATACTTTTCACATACTGTATGGTCACTTTTTTTTTAATAAGAATAAATATGAATCTCTTCCCATCATTTGGCCAGATAATGTCTTCAAGATTTCTTAGCATAATCTGGTGAGCACATCCAGGGCAGCAAAATATGTCAACTGATATACCATCAATTGGTGGGGCCTTGTTTTTTGCCAATTCCTTCAGAGCAGCGTGAACCTCTTCCTTAATTACTTTTGCCTCTTGGTCATATGCAGTTCCATGAAATTCTTCTATGTCAGCTAATTCTTTTTGGTACAGTGACTCTGTACTCCTTCCATCTTCTTTTGGTCATTCATCCTCCTGGGTCATTCAATATTCTGCCCATAGCATCATTAAGCATTGAAACTTGAGGCTTGAATTTGTTCTTTAGGTCTTTCAGCTTAAGAAATGCTAAGAGATTGTGTCCGTTTTTATGTTTTGACTCCAGCTCTTTTCACATTTCATCATAAAACTTTGCTTTGTCTTCCTGCGCTGGGCTTTCAAATCTTTGGTTCAGCTACCCAACTTCTTGATTTCTTCCCTTTGCTTTGACTTCTCATCACTCGAGTGCAATATCCAGAGTCTCTTCAGCTATCCATCTTGGTATTTTCTTCCTCATCTATATTTGTATTGACATTATGCATTCTTCTTGGGTGATTTTCTTGATATCTTCTCACAGATCATCTGGTCTTTGTTCATTATTGTTCAAGCACTCAAACCTATTTCTGAGGTAATTTTGAAATTCAGGTGTGAGAGACTCAAGATGAAATTTTGGTCCCTGTGGATTTGACTTAACCTTCTTTAGCTTTAGTTTAAACTTTCACATAAGTAGTTGCTGGTCTGTTCCACAATCAACACCTGGCCTAGTTTTCACAGCTGATATTGAGCTTCTCCAATATTTCTTTCTACAGTTGGAATCAATGTGATGCCTAAGCATACCATCAGGCTAAATCCATGTGCAAAGGCACTGTTTATGTTTCTTATGGTAGGTATTTGCAATGAGTAAATCATTGATTGTACAGAATTCTATCATTCTATTGCCAGCCTCATTTCTGTCACCAAGCTCATATTTTCTGACTACTGATCCTTTTTCCCTGTTCCCAACTATTGCATCCCAGTCACCCATTATTATAAATGCATCTTGGTTGTATTTTTAATTGATTTCTAACTGCAAATTTTGGTAGAAATCATATCTATTTCCATCTCTTTGGCTTGAGTTGTTGGTGCATATATTTGAATGACTGTGATATTGACTGGACTTCCTTGTATGTGTATGGATATTATCCTGTCACTGACAACATTGTATACCAAATGGATCAAAAAGTGGCCTTTTAAATATGAAAGCAATCTCATATTTTCTCACCTTTTCATCTCCAGCATAGTAGATCTTACTGTTGTCGAATTCAACATGTCCCTTGCCAACCCATCTCATTTCACTAATATCTAGTATGTCAATATTTATGTGTTGCATTTTTTTCATAATATTATCTAATTTTCTTACATTCATGCTTCTCACATTCCCTTTTGCAGTCACTTTTGTATGCTTACAACTATTCCTTCGCCCGGAGCCATACCTGCTAGTCTACTCCATGTCCTTGATTGTACATAGAGTTCTCAAAGTCCTATTCTTCTGGAAGTGGATGGCCAATCCTTATTCCTAGTCTATCTTAGCTTAAAGATGACTTGATAGAGTGTAGAAATTATCAAACTATATCATTAACATAGCATGCAAGCAAGATTCTGCTGAAAATTATCCAAAAACGATTAGAACAGTACGTCAACAGAGAACTACCAGATGGGCAATCTGGGTTTAGAAGAGGTTGTGGTACTAGGACTCTTATGTGTAATGTTAGATGGATCTTGGCTGAAAGCAGAGACTACCAGAGGAATGTATATCTGTGTTTTGTTGATTACGCAAATGCATTTGACTGTGTGGATCACAATAAACTATGGCTGACTCTGAAAAAAAATGGAAATCCTAGAACATTTCATTGTTCTTATGAAAAATCTATACTTGGACCAGGAGGCATCCATCAGAACAGAGCTAGGAGACACTCGATGGTTCAAAATTAGGAAGGGTGGAAGCCAGGGATGCATTCTGTCTCCACACTCTTTCAATCTATATGCAGAACAGATCATCCAGGACCCTGGCCTGTGTGAGGAGGAATGTGGCATCAGGATCAGAGGAAGATTCGTCAACAAACTGCTTTATGAATATGACACAACCCTATTTTCTGAAACTAAAAAGGACCTAACGTGCTTGCTGCAGAAGGTCAAGGACTGCAGCCTTCAATATGACTTGATGCTCAACATCAAGAAAACAAAGAATCTCACCACAGGGCCGAAGGGTAGCATCAAGATAGATGGTGAACAGATTAAGATTTTTAACAGCTTTAGATTGCTTGTTTCCACAGTCAACACTCTTGGTACCAGTAGCCAGGAAATTAAGAGATTAATTGTACTGGAAAAGTCAGCTGTCAGGGACCTCTCCAGAGTACTGAAGAGCAACAATGTCAGTCTGGAAACTAAGGTGCACTTGATCCAGGCCATTGTCTTTGCAATTGCTTGCTATGTGTCAGAGAACTGGACAATGACTAGGAATTACAGAAAGAGAAATTACGCCTTTGAGCTGTGGTGCTGGAGAAAAGTGTTGAATATACCATAGAGTGCCAGGAGAACAAACAGGTTCATCCTAGAGATGGTGAAAACAGCCTGCTCCTTGGAGGCAAGGATTCTGAGGCTTATTCTGACAAACTTTGGTCATGTTGTGAAGGACATCATGGTTGGAAGAGTGGAGGGATGAAGAAAGAGATGGAAACCATTGATGAGATGGATTGATAGAGTGACTGGGTTAATGAGGGTAGATGTGTCAGAGATAGGAGTAGAGTTGGCACAGGATAGAGCAGGTTTCATGGCTGTTGTAACAACAATAGCCACAGCTTTAAAACAGTATCTGACAGCAAGCATTTTACAGAAAAGAGTAGATGAAAGACATTTCCCATTTTTAGAAGTAATCAATTGTTTCCATGTCACCCCACTCCCTTGGCATTTGTTTGTTGTCCTACCCTTTTCCCTGCTCCACCAGCAGCCCCCTTCACTCCCGCTGACCCAATTCAACACCATCCCCCAGCCAAGTCTTGATAACAAAAATAATAAAAATAGATCTAGACAATTATAAAAATAAAACAAAGTGGAAAAGAAGGACATTAATTTTTGTTACTTTTAATCACCTATTAATAAACATTATGAAATAATATATGTGGCCACTAATAGGAGTTATTCTATAATTATGATATAAATGAAATAAAGAAATGACTAGTCAAATCTTCTTGATTAAGTGCCTCAAAAAGAAGATATCTTTAGTTCTGGTCTTATGGATTCTTCAACCCATAGTATATTTTGTAATTTTGATAATTAAACTACTAATCATTCGCTTTAAAGTAAAGTAGTCCCACTTTAATCCACAAGAGATACATTTCCAAATCCTGAAACTGTGGATAACAATGAACCTTGTACATATTTTATATTTTTCCTATATACACATGATTTTTATAAAGTTTCATTCATAAATTTGACTTAATGTGATACCAAGAACAATAACCAATAATAGAACAATTATCAAACAAAATAAGAATTACTTGAACAAAGGTACTGTGATACCAAGGCAGATGATCTGATCAGGGAGGTGACTAACCTGCTAAGTGACTTACAAGTAGGTAGTGTGTATGGTGTAGATGATTCAGGTCCTGGGTGTGACAGCACTGGATAGTTTGAGATTTCATCAGACTGTGAGGAATGGCACACAATTTGAAATTTTTAAATCATTTCTTTCTAATTTCTCACTTAACATTTTGGTAGTGGTTGACCAAGGGTACTTAAAATGGTAGAAAATAGGATAACAGGTGATAGGAATGAATATATTTACTATTTCATTTTGAATGACAACTGTTTTATTTTTTTAAGAAAAATATTTTGAAAGACTTATTGGACAGAAAAAATTGCTATAATAAGTGTATGTGCCACCCAGTTCTAAAGTTTGCTAAGAATACCTAAGACATAGATAACCAAGCTTGCCAGATTTAGAAATGATTGTCTTCTTGAACATAACATTCTTGAGGACATCTTGGAAGCAAAAAATAGAAAAGAACAAAAACAAAACAAAACCCCCAAACAAACACATATATTGCTATTGGTTGTGCACGTAAGTTTTGTTACATCCTAATATATAAGAAAATATTGAAATTACATTGCCTTAGAAGTACATTTTATTTATAATTCACGTCACATCTGAGGTCATTGCTTTATAAGAAACAGAATAATACACAGATCTCTTGTATTTGAGAGTCCTGAGTTGTTCTGGGCCTTCTGACACTATCAAGATATTCAGTTTTAGAAAGATAAGCAGTAACCACACCATCACATCCAAAAGCCTCACTGAAAATAAGAAGCAGCATGCTTTAGAAGAATTATGACTAAATAGGTATTTGAAGAATTGCCACTAGTATGATCTACATTCATTCCCTTCCTTAACTCACCTGTATTTGTTTTTGGAATCTGTGTGCGTGTGTGTGTGTGTGTGTGTGTATGTTTGTTGTTTTATGGTTTGATTGGGTTAGGGTTTTTAAAATTTTTTTTCCAAAGGTCAATAATATTTACATTATTTCTGGATGATTACACAAAAGTAGCATCCTTAATAAGCATTTTTATTATTAATGCTACCATAGAATTAATTTAATGTAATAATGCCTTAGAAAAGGTCAGGAAATTAATATCCACAAAACGAAATGCTGTAGCATCATTCACCATCACAAGAACATGGAAACAGCCCAAATATCCAGCTATAACTAAATGGATTGAGAAATCGTAATACATTCACACAATGGAATACTATGGAATATTCAGAAGCAACAATTTTGAAAAATACTACATAACATGGGAGAGACTGGAGAGCATTATGCTGAATGAACTAATGCAGTCTCATAAGGACAAATATTGTTTAAGACCGTTATTGTAAAAACAAAAGGATAACTCGTAAAACATCTACAAGAACTCAAGGAGAGGGGAGGAGGGAGATGAGATGAGAGGCTAGGTAGAGGTGAAACTATAGGACTGCAGAGTTTGGTGGGTGGAGGGGGCGGGGGGGGGAAGCAAATGGAAAAGATCTGGGCAAAAAGACAGGGTAATGATGGGTAGAGTCCAATGGTGATTAATTTCATAAAACATAAGAATGATTGTATGAAACACATTGTGAATGAAAAATAGTGTGGAACACAATGTATATAAACTTTATAAGCAAAACAATTTAAAAATGTAAAATAGAATGTATATGAATGTAGATATGAAACACAGTGCAGATGAACGATTGTATAAGACATAATGTAAATGAATGAAATATAACGTAAATCATTTATTACATGAAAACCAATACAAATATTTTTTGAAAACCTAAATACTATCCAAAGGAACAGGGAAATTGAAGAACTAAATGTTGTGCTTTCTGAACAGTAACATCTCATTAACAGGAATAGAGATTTCTGCATATTGGGGACCTCACAATAAACAGATACAGTAGATGAACAAAAGTAGATACCTTGAATATAAAATTCTACCTATGAAAGCCATTAATTCATAATTCTATATTTTAAATCATTTGGTGAACTGTTACAAAATATCTATGCACCTATAGGCCCACCCATACTTTTATTTTTTTTTATGTGATAAGTCTCAATACCTCATAGAAAATTCTTACTCATGATCATACCATGAATGTCAGGGAAACGATAATATATACATGATTATATACTTCTGTAATAGGACCTGATGTGCTTGCTGCAGAAGGTCATGGACTGCAGCCTTCAATATGGATTGAAGCTCAACATCAAGAAAACAAAGATTCTCACCATTAGGCCGATTAGCAGCATCATGATAGATGGTGAAGAGATTGAGATTGTTGACAACTTCACTTTGCTTGGCTCTACAATCAACTCTCTTGGTACTAGCAGTCACAAAATTCAAAGACAGATTGCATTAGGAAAGTCTACTGTCAGAGACCTCTCCAAGGTATTGAGCAACAAAGATGTCAGTCTAGAGACTAAGGTGTACCTGATACAGGCCATGGTCTTTGCCATTACTTGCTATGCATCAGGGAGCTGGACAATGATTAGGGATGATATGAAGGAGAATTGATGCCTTTGAGTGTTGGTGCTGGAGAAGAGTATGGAATATACCATGGGCTTGGTAGGAGAACAAACAGGTTCCTCCTGGAGAGGATGAAGCCAGACTGCTCCTTGGAGGCAAGGATTCTGAAGCTTCATCTGACATAATTTGGACATGTTGCAAGGTGGGATCAGTCCTTGGAGAGGGACGTCATGCTTGGGAGGGTGGAGGGACAGCGCAGGAGAGGAAGAACCTCGATGAGATGGATTAATTCAGTCACTGGCATAATGGGGATAGGTGTGCCAGAGACAATAAGATTGGTAAAAGAGCAGGGTTTAGGGCTATTGTACATAGGGTCACTATGAGTCGCAAGCGACTCGACGACACATAACAACAACAACAATATATACATACTGATGCATTTCTTATTGGTCCCTTAGAGTTTTAAGTGATTGATTTTTTTGTTTGTATTTTAATTATATAATCAAACCTTTATTTTGAGGCATCTGTAAGTGAAACTTGAACCTCTGTGATTGTCAGTTGTAAATAAATCTGTGATCTGCTTGAATCATTGAAAGGCTTCACTCTTGCTGTTGAATGAAGTCTGGTTCAAAGTAAACCTCCATCAGATGCCTGAAGAATAACTATTTTAAATAGGAGATTTCACATGTTTCTCCAGAAGTGTCTGTAGACTCCAACCATAAGCTTTCCGTTAGCAACCTGACACATGAAATGAGTCCCATAAACTGATTTCTGCATACATGATTTCAATTATTGTTTCCCTTTATTGGCATTCAGAGTCTGTAACATTTATGGGAAGAAATTACCCATTTCTCTCTAGTTAAGCAATTGAGGTGTTTTAAACCATCCATTTTTCACTTAGCAGTTCAACATGTAACACCTATACCACCAGAATTCCTAAGGTATCAATATTCCTTAAAATAACCATTGGTGAATCTAAAAGTAATGCTATTAAACAGTTGGTTTTCAGAAGTACTGATGTGAGCCTTCTTTATAGAAAGGCTATCATAAAAACTACAACAGAAAATTAGGAAAATACATTATTTCAATTAATTATTTAATTAGTATAGATGAAAACATTGTTTTCATTATTATTTTCTTTTCCTATTTAAATGTAGGAACTAATTCTGAACTCCTTTTCCTTTGTTTGTTCTTCAGATACAGTATGAAAATGGCGAATAGGATTAATGAATAACAGTTAATTCATTATTAAGAGAATAGGATTCACCATCATAGTTTCTCTGCTAACACTTTCTTCAAGGTTAAGGTATAGTGGTGTTGTTGCTATTGTTGTTGTTGTTGATTACCTTCAAGTCAAATACAACTCATAGTGACTCTATGAACAAAAGGCTAAGCCCCTTCTACAACTATCGACATTTATCAAAGTTCATAGAGTTTCTGGAGGCATGGTATTTAGGAAGTGGATGCCACTCCTGCTTCCAAACCTGTCAAAGTATGTTATTGTTTTTATGTGCCATTGTGTTGCTTGTGATGTAAAGCAATCCTCCGTACAGCAGCTCTGAACTCTTCCCTGTGCTGAGCCAGTCTCACTAATTCTGACACACCAACTCCCATCGCTCCCATTACTGTATCAATCCATCCTGGGTCTCCTTCTCCTGTGCTGTCCATACACCCTTCTGAGCGTGATGTCCTTCCCCAAGGATGGATTTCTTCTGGCCATGTGCCCAAAGTGAGGAGTGAGGCAGAACTTCAAAATCTTAGCCTCCAAGGAAAGACTTGACTTCATATATCCTTTCTCAAAATATGAGATTAATGTAGTCAAGCTGATGCCCTTCTGTTTTTACCTTATCAAGGAGATTAGAGAGAGCTCTCAGATTCCATCTTGTGTGATTCCGTGGGTTTTCGACCCAGTGTGAGTGGAGATGCCACTCAGTTCATAAATAAGAAAAAAAACCCCTGTGATATTAGGACTTGTTTTGGTATAAAGATCTATAGGATTATATTAATACACACATTTTTATTCCCTCCTCTCCACGTCTGTATTTTAGGAAAATACAAAATATACACAATATAAATGGATGTCATCCCCTAATAACATTTCTCAGTTTATTAAACCCTAACAAAATAGCACCATAACTTACTTGGACTGATTTCTGAGGAGAAACTCAGTTCATTTATTTCTATGTTATGCAAATATTAATAATGATTTTAGACAGATATGTGAAAAGAAAAAAATCAACTATAGCTATTGTCTGTTAATATAATTTGCCTTATACGAGTTGGTACACTTTAGACTAAGATGTTCACTTTAGGCGGCCTTCCTGCCCTATTATGCCTCTTAAATGAGCTAATCTTACCTCAGTTTAGACAAGGAAAGGTTGTCTTGCTTTGTTACCATGCTTATCTTCTAGGAAGTTGGCAGAGGAGAAAGTGAATGTCATCCAAAACAGTGTATTACCTGATGGTTATTCATTTGACATGTTTATATTTCTCCCCAGGCATACCAATTAAGAGAGTTCACCTGCCTCTGTTAGAAAATTGACTGCGAATGGACTGCTAAAATCAACTGCAATGCCCAAGGTCATTGTCTAATAGAGTAAATTGTCCAATTATAGAGTAAGTTGCAGAAACAATAGGGGAAACATAATAAAAATACTTTAATTAGCCCTGTCTCACTAATAAACTGACTCCTTCCCACATTGTATGCACAATAAAATTTTGCTAATCTTTTAATTTCTTTAGGGTAAAGTGTTGGCAGGATCACTGATACAGGAAGGGCTGAAAGTGATTTCAAGGCTTACGAAGCCACACCTGTCTTGTGCTGATTATAACCAAACACTTATTCAAACATTTGACATCTGCCCAGGAAATCAATTCTTAGAAAAATCTGACATAGAACTTTATATTGTCTCCAGTATATTGATGATGAAAGTAAGATTTTAAATCAAGTCCAGAAATAAATAACCCATCAATGATTCAGTGATTTACACTGATTTTCAACAGAGCCCAAACGAACAACAACAAAAAAGTTACTAACAAACAACAACAAAAAAAGTTACTACTCTTATGTGGAAATGATTGCTGTCGAGTTGAGCACGACTCATAGTGAACCTATGAACAAAAGGCCTGAGTCCTCTCTACAACTATCGACATTTATTTAAGTTCATAGAGTTTCCAGAGGCAGGTTGTTTAGCAAGTGAATGCATGACTCAGCAGAGCCCTCTGAACAACAAATGTGAACCTTGTGCTATCCTGCACCATCCTCATAATATTTGATACGCTCAGGTCCTTTGTTACAGTCACCATTTCAAAGAATTTTTTGAAGGTCTTCCTCTCTATCTATGACACTTCACCTTTCTCAGCATGATGTGTTTTTTTTTTCAGATCAGAAAGTACTGACACCTGCTGGTAATGTAACCAAAATATATGAGCTGAAGTTTCACCATCCTTGCATCTAAGGACTAACCTGGTTGCACTTCCTCCAGAACAGCCCTGCTTTTTCTTTATTAAATTATGTTAATTAAATAATACATTTTATCATGTTTATTAATT
This sequence comes from Elephantulus edwardii, assembly GCF_000299155.1. Classification (NCBI taxonomy): domain Eukaryota; kingdom Metazoa; phylum Chordata; class Mammalia; order Macroscelidea; family Macroscelididae; genus Elephantulus; species Elephantulus edwardii. Next base: position 725,004 of record NW_006400133.1, read on the forward strand.
TGTCTTGAGATAGAAGTCAAATAATACATCAATCTTTTTTTAACAACTTCATTTCCTATCTTCGTGTTCTTCTACCTCCATCTTTTAAATTTTTAAAATTTTTCTCTAAATAAAATCTTTATTTTATACTGGTTTACTTACAAAGTTTGTATACATTGTTTTCCACACTGGATCTTACCAATTCCTTTACTCACTTTTCCCTCTACCCATCAAACTGTGCAACCCTTATTGCACCCCTGCCCATCCTAGCCCCTCTATGGCTACTCTCCCTCCCTTTGGTCTTCATACATGCTTTACTAGTCATCTTTCTATTTCTACAATAATGTTTATATACAGCATTTGTCATTATGGGACTGAGTTAGTTCACTTAGCATAATGCTTTCCAGACTGCCCCAAGTTAGTCAGTGACTTTCAAAATCATTGTCCTGTCATAGTCATCTATCATGTGAATGTACCATAATTTCTGAATTCACGTGCTTGTGGCTAAACATTTGGATTGTTTCAATGTTCCTGGGATGGTGAATAATGCTGCTACAAATCTTGGTTTATAAATCTCCATTTGTACTTCTGTTCTAATTTTCTTGGAGTATAATCCAAGCAGTGGAATAGCTGGGCCATATGAAATTTCTATGTTCAGCATTTTTTTTAAACAGTCAGCAAGATTGTTCCTAGATCACTCTACCCAGGACCTCTGTGGCTCCTTGCTGCCTGTGAATGGAGGTCCGCATGAGCAAGTAATCTCGAGTTTTTGGGGTTGTGTGCTTTATGTGTGCTTGGGTTTGAGTTATAGTACTGCTCTTTCCCCCAGAAGTGAGGCCTCAGAGACTGGGCCTAGGGTTGAGGGCAGGTGTTGGCTTAAACCCCCAAAGGGTCCTTGGGCCTTTAGCCCTCGGGTTTAGTTCAAGTTGTTTTTTGTGAAACATTCTTCTAGGTGGTATAACACTGGTCTGTGAATTGCTGTACAGAGGTAACTCTTAGTTGCTGTGATGCTAAGCACTGTGACACTGATGTGTCAAATGTGATAATGGTCACCCATGGTGGACAGTGTTTGGTGGAGCTTCCCAACCAAACAAGCTTGAAAGGAGGAGTGGCATCCACTTCCAAAATGGCTTGCCTCTGGAAACTCTATGGACAATGTTCAGGTCTCTCATTCATAGGGTCACTGTGAGTCCTCTACGACTTGATGGCACCTAACAACAACAACAGTTTATTTACAAAATTTGAATACATTGTTTTAGAGAACAGATTCTCCCATTTTCCCTCACCACACCCTCATTCACCAAATTGTATAACTCCGTCATTGGACATTCTGAGGATACACTAAACTGCCTACCAGAGTGGTTGTACCATTTTACAATCCCACCAGCAATGTAGAAGTATTCCTATTTCTTAGAAAAGAGAAAAACAATTGAAACCATCAATAAGACCAGGAGCTGATTTATTTTTTTAGTCAATAAAATTGACAAACCACTGTCAAACTTAACAAAAGAAAATTAAAAAAAAGAGAAGACACAGATAACTTGATTAAAAAATTATAGAGTTGACATTACAACAGAACAAGATGAAATTAAATAGATAACATCAGAAAACTATGGAAATCTATACTGATAAATTTGAAAACCTAGAGGAAATGGACAAATTTCTTGAAACTTATTTCCTACCCAGAATGACATGGACAGATAAAGAATTATTGAACAGACCAGTCACAAGAGAAGAAATTGGAAAAGATCATAAAAAGACTTCCCCACAAAAAAAGTCCTGGACCAGAGGGCTTCACAGCTGAATTCTACAAAACATTCAGAGAAGATCTATCACCAACTCTAATTAAAGTATTTAAAAAAATTGAAAAAGAACGAATATTCTCCAAGTCATTCTATGAAGCAAGCATAACCATAATACCAAAACCAGGCAAAGATATTACCAAGATAGAAAACTACAGGACAATTATCTCTGATGAATATAGATGCAAAAAGCCTTAACAAAATCCTAGCCTATAGAATCCAAAAGTACATTAAAAAAAAATCTTGACCAAGTCAGATTCATAACAGGTACATAGGGATGGTTCAACATTCAGCGTAAATTTACTACATTAACAAAATAAATAACAAGAATCATATGATCTTAGCAATTGATGCAGACAAGGTATTTGACAAAATCCAACACCTCTCCTTTTTAAAAGACAACAACTAAAATTAAAATAGAAGAGAATTTCCTCAACATAGTGAAAAGTATATCTGCAAAAATAAGAGTCAACATCATTCTCCATGGAAAAAGGCTTAAACCATTTTCCTTGTCAACAGGAACCAGACAAGGATGTCCACCGTCATCACTTCTATTCAATATTGTATTGAAAGTACTTGCCGACACAACACAACAATAGAAGAAAATAAAAGGTATTCAGATTGGCAAATTGGTTAAACTATTGCAACATGCAGATGATATGTTGGTGTGCACAAAGAACTCCAAAGATACGACGACGACAACAACAACAACAAAAAACTTGTTAAGCTAGTAGGCCAATCCAGTAGAGTGGAAGGATATAAGATCAATATCGAAAAATCAGAGAGTTTCCTTTATGGTAAAAAAAGAGAACCCTGAGAAGGAAATCAAGAAATCAATGGTTATCAAGAAATTAAATGGTTTTAACTCAACCACGAATTGAGATACTTGGGGATGAATCTAACTAGAGATTCAAAACACCTTTACAAAGAAAACTGCAGAACATTTCTGCAAAACACAGTAAAAGACCTAAAGAAATAGAAAAATGTGCCCTGTTTATGTGTAGGAAAAATCAATATGGTAAAAATGAAAATTCTACCAAAAGCAATTTACATATTCAATGTAATCGCAATACAGATGCAAACTTCATTTATCAAGGAGATTGAAAGGAAAATTGTCAAGTTTGTTTGGAGATGAAAGAGACTCTGAATAAGTAAAGCACTTCTGAGAAACAAAATTAACTGGGAATTACAGCACTCCCTGACCTCGAAACCTACTACACAGTAGTAGTGACCAAAACAGCATGGTACTAGTACAATGACAGGCACATAGACCAGTGGAACAGAATTGAGAACCCAGAAATAGACCTAGCTATCTATGGTCAACAAGGAAATCAAAGCTAACAAATGGGGAATTGGCAATCTCTTCAACAAATGACACTGGCAAAACTGGACTGCTACCTGCAGAAAACTGAAACAGGATCCACATCTCAAACCATACTCAAAATCAAATCAAGGTAGATAAGAGATATTGGAGTAAAGTCCAAAACCATTAAGTTCATAAGAAACAAAATGAGATTAAACATCAGTTGGCCTAATGGACAGAAAGTGATGCAACAAAAGCCAAAAGTGGGTGACTTTAATCCACTGCCCTCAGACCTGGTTTTGTTTTTGGTCAAATATTCTTCTAGGTCATATAGCCCCAGTCTGTCCACTTGTTGTACAGAGGTAACTCACAGTTGCTGTGAAGCTAAACACTGTGACACTGATGTGTCAAATGTGATAATGGTTAGCCACGGCATACAGTGTTTTTTGGAGCTGCTCGATTAAAACAAAGCAATGCACAATATCTTCTTTAAGCTTTAAGAAAAATGTCAAGTTTTCCAGGGAAATAAAATGAAGGGTACTTGACTGTGAAGTTTTTAAAAATAATTTAATTTGGGAAAGAAAACTCAACAATTATATGATTTCCCCCACATAGTAGCTATTTTCTAAATGTTATTTCATTGTAAAACATTAAAATCTCTTTGAAAACTGTAATAAAATAAAACAAGTTTGGACGCAGGAAGGCATTCACTTCTGAAGTAGCTTGTCTCTGGAAACCTCAAGAACCTAGAGAAAGGATGAAGTTGTATAAGTGTTCAGGTCTTTTACTTACAGGGTCGCTATGAGTCTCCTACAACTTGATGGCATTTAAGAACAACAGCCTGCATTTTAAAGTGACTGCCAAATAATACAGTCTGAAATGTAAGGTAAATTGATGAATGGGACCTTTCAAAGATTAAATCCCTGTATAGGTCAAACACTTTTTCCATTATGATGAAAAGAAAACCTACTGACTGGGAACAAATATTTGGCAATACCATCTCAGACAAGAGTCTCCTAAAGAAAACATATAGAATACTCCTGGGCCTCCACAAGGAAAAGACTGATAACCCAATTACAAAATGGACAAAAGACATGGAAGAATTTTCACAGAACAAGATATTCAAATAGCCAACAAATGAAAAAAAAAAAAATACTCCAAATCACTGGCAATAAGAGAGATATAAATCAAAACCACAATGATATACCATTTCTTTCCAGGAGCAGTGGCAAACTTTAACAGGACAGCAAGTAATAAATATTGGATAGAATGTGAGATAGGAACTCTTATATGTTGTTAGTCGGATTGTAAAATAGTACAACCACTCTGGAAGGCAGTTTGGTGCTTCCTCAAATAGTTGAACATACATTGTTGGTGAGATTGTAAAATGATACAACCGTTCTGGAAGGCAGTTTGGCACTTCCTCAAAATGCTGGATATAGAGACTCCGTATTATCCAACTAGTCCACTGCTTGGAGTATACCCTGACAAAATGAGAACTGAGGCACAAATAGAAACTTGTAAACCGATGTTCACAGCAGAATTATTCACCATCACAAGAACATGGAAACGGCCTAGATGTCTAACTGCAATAAAATGGATTGACAAATTATGGTACATTCATACGATGGAATACTATGGCAATGGTTTTGTAAATTATTACCTAACTTGGAGGAACTGGAGAATATTATTCTGAATGTACTAAGTCAGTACCACAAGGACAAATATTGTCTAAAACCATTATTGTAGAATGAGTACGAAGATCCACGGAGGGAGCAAGGGTAGAAGCAGAGGGGTGAGGATGGGCAGGGGCAGGAGAGGTTGTTAATCATAGGGTTGCACAGTTCGATGAGTGGAAGGAAATGGGAAGGATATTTTGTGAAAAACAACATATTCAAACTTTGTAAATAAATCAGTATAAAAATTAAAAAAACAGTTCCTATCTCAACAAATCATCTTGAACATTTATTACTTACTCTCCTGTTAAACTTCCACACTATTACTGGGATGAGATTGTATCTTGTTGCGGTTTTGGTTTGCATTTCTCCTATTGCCAGTGATTTTGAGAATTTCTTCATGTGTCTCTTGGCAAACTAAATATCTTTCTCTGTGAAATGGCTTTCCATGTCTTTTGCCCATTTTGTAATTGTATTATTATCAGTCTCTTTCTTGTGGAGGTCCTGGAGGATTTTGTAAACTTTTGACATATGAGACCCTTGTCTGAAATGGTATTGTAAATTTTTTTTTTATTGTTGTTTTCCCAGTCAGTAAGATTTCCCTCTATTGGAAAATGTTTTTGATGAGTGATGGGCACAGGGATTTAATCTTTAGGAGGTTCCATTCATCAATTTTATCCTCTCCAGCTTGAGCATTTCTGGCTTTATTTGGCAATTACTTTATACCATAGACTAGGTCATCTAAATTTGATCCCAATTTGTATCTTATGACCTTTATGATTTTGGGATTTATTCCAAGGCCTCTGTTCCACCTTGAGTTGATTTTTGGGTTTGGTATGAGATGTAGACCCTGTTTCAGCTTTCTGAAGTTAACCGTCCAGTTTTGCCAACCCTATTTGTTGAGGAGGTTGTCATTTCCCCACATGAGAATTTTTATTTCCTTGTCGAATATCAGTTGACCATAGATAGCTAGGTCTATTTCTGGGTTCTCAATTCTGTTCTACTGGTCTATGTCCCTGTCATTTTACCAGAACCATACTGTTTCGGTTATTACTGCTGTGTAGCAGGTTTTGAGGTCAGAGAGTGATATGTCTCCCACTTAATTTTTGTCTTAAGAAGTGTTTTTCTCATTGAGGTCTCTTTCCTCTCCAAATAAACTTGACAATTTCCTTTTCAATCTCCCTGAAAAGTGCATTTGACATATGGGTTGGAGTTGTCTTGAACATGTAGATTACTTTTGATAGGATTTTCATTTTCACAGTATTGTGTTTTCCTATCCATGAACAGGACACATATTTCCATTTATCTAGATCTTTTATTGTGTCTCACAGAAATGTTTTATAGTTTTCTTTGTACAGGCCTTTTATGTCTCTTATGTCCACTCCCTAGTATCTGCTTGTGTTTGGCTATTCTTAGGTGGTATTCCTTCCTCGGTTTCCTTCTCTGAGTTCTCTTTGCTACTGTAAAAGAGTCTCTGTTGTTTTTTACTTTTATCTTTTTTATATCTATCTTATACCCTGCCCCTGTACTAAAACAATCTACTAGGTCTAATAATTTCTTTGTTGAGTCCTTGGGGTTTTCTTTATACACAATCATGTCATCCGCATATAGCACTACTTTAACCATCTTTGTCTATCTGAATGCCTTTTATTTCCTTGTTGTATTGTGTTGGAAAGTACTTCCAATACAATATTGAATAGAAGTGGTGAAAGTGGACTTCCTTGTCTGGTCCCTGTTGACAAGGAAAATGCTTGGAAAATGCTTTTTGTCTTTCTTCATGGAAAATTATATTGGCTCTGGTTTTGCATGTATATTTTTCACTATGTTGAAAAAATTCCCTTCTATTCGAATTTTTGTGAGTGTCTTTAAAAAAAGAAGGGGTGTTGCATTTTGTCAAATGCCTTATCTGCATCAATTGCTAGGATCACATGATTCTTGTTATTTGCTTTGTTAATGTGGTCAATTACGTTGATTATTTTTCTTATGTTGAACCATCCTTGCATACCTGTTATGAATCCCACTGGGTCATGATGACATATTTTTTTACGTGTATTTGGATTTTTATGTGACTAGAATTTTGTTAAGGATTTTTGCATCTGAATTCATCAGATATATTGTTCTATAATTTTCTTTATTGGTTATATCTTTACTTAATTTTGTTATTAGGGTTATGCCTTTTTCATAGAATGACTCTGGGAGTGTCCCTTCCCTTCCCCACCCATTTATTTTAAATACTTTAAGTAGAAGTGGTGATAGGTCTTCTCTGAATGTTTGGTAGAATCCAGCTGTGAAGTCCAGGATTATTTTTTTTTATGGGGAAGTCTTTTTATAACCTGTTCGAGTGTGTGCATGTGTGTGTGTGTGTGTGTGTGTGTGTGTGTGTGTGTGATATGTCTGTTTTAGTGTTCTACATCTGTCCATGTCAATCTGTACTGGGCATAAGTTTCAAAGAATCTGTCCAGTTTCTCTAGTTTTAAAATTTATCAGAGTATAACTTTTCACAATATTCCAGTGCTATTGATTTAATTTCACCTGTTTCGGTTGTGATGCCACCACTATCATTTCTTAATCAAGTCATCTGTGTCTCCTCTTTTTTTACCCCCATTTTGTTAAGTTTGGCAGTGTTTTGTTGGTCTTATTGACTCTTTCAAAAAGTAGTTTCTGGTCTTATTGATGGTTTCAATTGTTTTTCTCTTCTCTCTCTCATTTCAGCTCTTTATCAGATTTCAGCTCTTGTCCTCATAATTTCCTTTCTTCTAGAGGCTGTAGGGTTACATTGTTCTTTTTCTATTTGATGAAGATATGGAGTTAGGTCATTGATCTTTCTTCATTTTTATGTGTGTGCCTATTGCTAAGAACTTCACCTTGAAGACTGCCTTAACTGCATCCCAGAGGTTTTGGTACTCTGTATTTTCATTTCCATTTTTTCAAGGAACTTATTTTATTTCATTCTTTATTTCTTTATGAATGGTGAAGAGATTGTTAACAGTTTTGGTTTGCTTGGTTCCATAATCAACACTCTTGGTACCAATAGCCAGAAAATTAAGACACAAATTACATAGGGAAATTCAGCTGTCAGGGACCTCTCCAGAGTACTGAAGAGCAATGACATTAGGCTAGAGACTAAGGTGCACCTGATCCAAGCCATAGTCTTTGCAACTCTGTTCTCTGTGTCAGAGATCTGGACAATGACTAAGGATGATAGAAAGAGAATTGAAGCCTTTGAGCTGTGATGCTGGAGAAGAGTGTTGACTGTGAATTGTTACAATGAACTGCTAGGAAAACAAATAGGATTGTCCTGGAGAATATAAAACCAGACTATTCCTAGAATGCAAGGAATATGAAGCTTTATCTGACATACTTTGGGCATATTGCAAGGAGGGACCAGCCCTTGGAGAGGAACATCATACTTGGGAAGGTGGAGAAACAGCACAGGAGAGGAAGAACCTCTATGAGTTGGATAACTTCCGTAATTGGGGAGTGGTGGAACAGAGACAATAAGTTTGAAACAGGATAGAGCAGTGTTTAGGATTCTTGTCACTATGAGTCACAAGTGACTTTATGGCATATAACAACAACAACAACAACTCAATTATGTTCTAGCAGAAAGTGATTTCATTCCTTCAGGGGTGGTTTTGAAAGCTTTTGCATTTTCTTCTATAGCTGTTCAAGTAGTTCAGGATCAACATATTTTTTTCTTTTTCTCTCTCTCTGGGGTATTTATTTTGTCTGCTATTTAAGAGAAGTGTTTTTATTTTTTATGCTGACTGAGGCAGAGTGCTGCTTTCTTGACATTATGTGACTCTTAGTGGATGTTACGTTATTGTAGCTATATAATATCCCATGGTATGGCAACATTTTTTTTAGAACCTGTGTATTGGTGTGTCCTTTTTAGACCTTAGGCCCAAAGCAGGATGATTGTCACCCTCGAGATATCGCAACTCCACCTGGCCTCTTTGCCTTGAGCTTAAGAAATCTCACATGATGTAACTAGATAGCCTCGTTTAAGTACAACGTTCCTGTGATATTGTTTTTCCTGGTGCATGACAGTAGGTTGGCTGCAAAGCAGTCTCTAGGACAGCAGTCTATAGATGGCTGGCCAGTGGTCTCAAGATGGTGGGGCAGTGGTCTAGTGATCCAGGCCACACTAGAATTGCATCTGCTCCACCTGACAAGCTGTGGTTCTGTCACTGGCTTCAGTGTAAGTGTGCCTGAGCTAAGCTACATCCTTTAGCAGATGCTGAGGAAGCAACATCATGAAGACCCTCTAGGTCCTGGCCATGTCACAGAGGCCTTGGCATCTTGCAGTGGAGAAACAGTAAGGTTTCTTGCATGACCCAGCACAATAAGCATCACCTTTCTTCCATCTTTTCTGTTATGCTTTAAGATCTGAATATTTTCCAAAGTCAAAAACCTAAATACACAGGAACTATACTTATTGTCTTACATTCATATTTTTCAAGTGTTTTTATAAAATAAATGAACCCAAAGGAACACTGAAGAGACATTTAATAAAACGATAGTCAATGTTCAGCTATGATTTTTTTTTTGGTAGCAACCTTGTTTCTCATAAGATAAATGCTTTTGAATATTAGTTTTTCCACTTCCTTTATAACTCAGATGCTATAACATTGGTAATATCATGTATATCTCTTGATATTGGGACTTAGAATGCGCACATATACACAAACACACACATAAACTCAGTTCTGATCGTCAGAGTCTGATGATTTATAGAATACAAGTACAATCAGTACAGCATAATAATATAGTTCTCATTAGTTATGTTTCTTTCTGGTTGAACTCTGACTGATAGACTGATGAAATATCTCTACATAGATAACTCCTTGTCATTGTTGTTGTTAAGTGATATAGACTTAAGCCCTTATATACAACATAGTTCAAAATAAAAATATCCATTTAATATTACTTCTGAAAAAAATACTACATGGTTATAAATGTTTGCTAACTTAAATACACTAGAAAAGTCCAAAACCAACATCTTCTTTTTTTTCCTCATAGAGTATTTTCCCCTCTAGCTTTCATTTTATTATTGGTACAATCATCCACTAAAAATCTATGCTATAAAAGCATACTTTACTGTTCAAACCTGATCACTCAAGCTCTAAGTCCTAAATAGCTCTTATAATTTTTATCTATTTTCCATTTCTGTTCCTTAGATGAATTTAGACAATAATATCTAATTATTGTCACTGCCTTTAGCAGGCCATGTCCTGCATTAAACTGAGCGTTAATTCTCAGTTGCTAACTAGATGATGACACATTCCTGTCTTTAATATTAAAATGCTTTATCGTAATGTATTTAAAAATAGAACCTAAACTCCTTAGCTTAGCACAAAATTGATTCCTTAGTGCCTTTAAAATTTAGTTCTTATCCATTCTTCACCCAAGTCCAAAACTCCAACCAAATTTGTTTCTGAACAGATCACATTATGTCCTAATTCCACCTTCAGTTATGCTAATCTCTACGAAGAACACCTTTCTCAATTCTTTAATGATCATGCTTTTTTGTTGCTGCTATCTGCTGTCAAGTTAAGTATGAGTCACAGTAGTTCTGTGAACAACAGATATGTACCTAGTCCTAACGTGTGCCATCCTCAGTGATCTTAGGATATAACTTTCTGACTGACATTGAGTAGATTTCAACTCAAAGTTGCTTTCTACATGTTTAGAAGGGTAAATTGTCAGTGCAGAAAAGGAAGACCTGGATGACATGGATTGTTATAGTGACTTGTAGCAGGGGCAAGAGTTTCAGAAATGGTGAGATGGGCTCAGAATAAGTTCAGAGCTATTGGTCATGGGGTTGTTATGAGTCATAGTCGACTCAACAGCACATAACAACAACACTGAGTTTCTGAGTTTGTAACTCTTAATAGGAAGAGTCTGCATCTTTCTCTTTTGGAGCTGCGGGTTGTTTAAAGTTGCTATAGATCCTTGACATTTTGGTTAATAGTACATCATACTATGGACTGTACCACCAGAGTTCCTTAAAAATTACATTTTCATTTACTGTTTTTCAAAAAGACATTTTTTGTATCTTCTCTGTGCTATTTTAATGCTTTTCTCTGATAAGAGATATCATGTGTATGCCTTTACAATTTCCAGAGCATAAAAAAAGATGTCCTCTGCTTTGTTATTTTCCATTGTCATGAAATAATTCATTATTGCTGCCTTGCTTTATTTCTGGTAAATTAGAAGGTTTTATTTATAGATTCTGCATGCTTAATAGGAGATAAGCTTATTGCCTAATAAATAGGTAAAGATAAAACAGCAGCATTTTCCATAATTTTGAAGTTATTTGTAAGATGATTTTATATGTGTAAAAATGGTAATTGAAAGTCTATCATTTGAAGAGTTTACACTTACTATACCAAATGATATTTAAGAACAAGAAGTATGAGAACATATAAACAATATAATGCATTCGTTATTTAGGACACATTATGTCGACAATTCTGAAACCATTCTAAAAGAAATTTCCCTATGTTGTGTTTAATAGACATTAGGGAAATTGTATTTTATTTCATGTTACATGTTCCTGTGACTGTATTTTAGCGATTATTAGACTGAATGTAGTATTGAGGGATCAATATTCCAGGATTAAGTTTATGACAGCAAATACAATTATTACTCCTTGCTCTAAAATGTCACTCTTTCACCAGGTTAGATGTATAATTATTAATAAAGAGAAAGCAGTCTTTGATCCAGAGGAGTAAACCATATTAAGTTGAGCACTCCTTGATATTTTATGATGATTATCACTGTTCACAAACTCAAAATTAAAATCTTTCCAAGTTAAGAACAAATGATGTAAACAAATCAAAGAGAAAGGTCAATTTTGTTTCTAATTATTTTTCTCTTGTAAGTAGACATTGGAGCTATGTTGGCCTAGTGGTAGAAAGAAGGGGAGATAACTTAAAGGACACAGCTCTCTGGCAATTGATTTCACTAGCAGGGAGAGACAGGGACTCTTACCCTTTACAATTTTTGCTTTTGTTGTTGTGGGTCATTAAGTCACCTGCAACTCACAGTGACCTTATGTACAACAGTTCTGAAGCTTGCCCTATCCTGAGCCAGTCTCACTGACTCTTACATATCTGGCCCCATTATCCAAGTTATTTTATCAATCCATCTTATCCTGGGTCTTCCTCTCCTGCGCTGTACCTCCACCTTTCTAAACATGATGTCTTTCTCTAAGGAATGGTCACTCCTGGCCACGTGCCCAAAGTATGTGAGATAGAGCTTCAGAAAAACTTGGTTTCATTCTTTTCAAGACAGACCTATTTGTTCTCTTGGTGGTCCATGGTATATTCAGTACTTTACTCTAGCACCACAAGGCAAAAGCATCTATACTTCTTCTGTAATTCTTAGACATTGTCCAGCTCTCTGACGCATAGCATATAATTGTGAAAACCATGGCCTGGATCAGGTGCACCTTAATCTCTAGACTGATATCATTGCTTCTCAATACTCTGACCACACATTTTCGCCCAATTCAATTGATCTTTTGATTTCCTGATTGCTAGTGCCAAGAGTGTTTATTGTGGAGCCGAGAAGGTGGAAGTTCTTAACAACCTCAATCTTGTCTCCATCTATCATGGTTCTGCCAAATTGACCCAGTGGTGAAAAATCTTTGTTTTCTTCATGTTGAGCTTCAATCCATATTGAATACCACAGTGCTTGAACTTCTGCAGCAAGTGCTTCAGGTCATCCTCAGTTTCAGCAAACAAAGTTATGCCATCTCTATAAGCACAGTTGTTTATGAATCCAACCTGGTCCAAATACAGGTTTTATGTGAGCACAACAATGTGTTCTGGGATTGCCATTCTCTTCAAGGCTAGCCACAATTTGTTGTAATCAACTCAGTCAAATTCCTTTGCATAGTCAATGAAACACAGACATTCCTCTGATATTCTGCTTTCAGCCAAGATCCATCTGATATTAATGATAATGCCTCTAGTGCCATGACTTCTTCTAAACCCAGCTTCTTTTTTCTGGTAGTTCTCTGTCAATGTACTCTTCCACAGGATATCTTGGCACAGGATAGGACAGGGTTCAGATCTGTTGTTCATAGGATAACTTTGAACACAGAGAATAGTACACAAATTGATCACATCTAACAATAACAACAATAACAAACTATTGGGAGCTATAGTGACCTAATGATAAGGAATTGTACTGTCAACCACACAGTCCAAATCCAACATCTGCTGTGCAGGAAAAAGGTGCATAATTATCTTCCATGTGATTCACTGCCTCTGAAAACTCACTGGAGGGTCAGCTGTCAGTTAGTTCCAACTCAATGATATATAATAACAACAGCATATATAAACTATGTGTATTACAAACTACTAATCTGATGTCAAAGTGATTAAAATATTCAGTTGTTAACTGAAAAGCTGATGGTTTAAACCTTGTGCTTCTCTGAAAAGGAAATATACGTCAGTCTGTTTTCATAACGTTTGCAACCTTGAAAACACAACTATAGAGGCAGTTTCACTATGAGTAAAAATAAATCAAGGTCAAGTGATACAGTTGATTTGTTATATGTTCTTCTGTGTGGGGTTGTATGTTGTTGTTATATGTTCTGGAGTTGGAACTAACACATAGCTTAACCTCTGGTGGGTTTCCAGAGGTTATAAATCATACAGGAGGAAACTGCCCAACTTTCTCCTGCAAAGTAGTGGATATATTGGAACCATTGGTAGTGCGTCTTCTTACCCACTAGGACATCAAAAATCCATAAATACATATAAATGTAAAATTGAATAGAAACACTCATCTATCAGTTTGTCATACTGTGTTGAGTTGCATGGTATTGTGATGTTGGAACCTATGTCACCCATATTTAAAATACTAACAGGGTACTCATGGTGGAAAGAGTTCAGTGGAACTTCAAGACTAAGATAGATTAGGAAGAAGAATCTGATAAACTATTTTGAAAAATTGGTCATTAAAACTCATGGATTGAAGAGACACTTTATCTGATGTAATCACAGGAATTGAGCCCACTTAAGTTGAAATGCTCTCAAAATACATTGAAGAAGTTTTGCCTTCTCAAAATAGAGTTGAATTGACTTGCAGTATATCAATGGAATAAAGCTTTCTAGATCTTTATGTGCTGATATGGTACAAATCAAAATGCAAATTAGCATCTATCACCATCCATTAACAATTGGAAAGTAGAAGGCATGATATAGGAATCTCAAAAGCTGTCAATTATGCAATGGACTTATTGATAATCAATAGTATATATATTAATGAGTTGAAATAGTCTTGATCATTTGAACTGGAAAATCCTGTGGTATACTAAGCCAAGAATGACTAAGCATAAATGTATTTTATTTCATAGTTAAAAAGAACATCTTAAGATCTATCCTGTAATACAGGTGCTGTCAGTGACAGTAACCAGTCACCTAAAAAGAATGAGTTAATACAGTTGGCATTAAAAATCACAGAATAAACACTAAACAAAAGTGAAGATATTGAATACTTTTATTGACTACCTTAGTCTGAAATTAATAAAACATGTGATTAAAATAAATTGAAAACTAATGATGATGAGAATGCAAAATTGTAAAATAAGGAAGAATCAATAGTTGGAAAACGCATCTTTTGTTTTAGAAACAAAGCTGGGTACCACATGTTAGAATTTTTTAAGAATAAAGACATCATTGCCAATGTCAGATGGCTCTTAGAAGAAAGTAAAAGTACCAGAGAAATGCCTATCTCTGTTTAATTGACTATGCAAAGGTATTTGACTATGTGAATCACAACAAATTGTGGCTAACCTTGAAGAAAATGGGAATATGAGAACACTTACCTGGCTGTGCTCATGTGAAGCCTATACTGAGTCAGGAAGCCGTCCTCAGAACAAAATCAGTTCAAAATCAGAAAAGGAGTGCATAGGGATGCATCCTATCTCCATACCTTTTCAATCTATCTGTAAAACAGATCATTCAGGTTTCAGGGCCTTGTGAGGAGGAATGTGGCATCAGGATTGGTGGAACACTCATCAATAAACTATGTTATGGGGATGACACAACCTCACTTGCTGAAACTGAAGAATACCTGAGGTCCTTGCTGCAGAAGGTCAAGGACAGTAGTCTTCAATATGGATTGAAGCTCAACATGAAGAAAACAAAGATTCTCACCACTGGGCCAATTGGCAGCATCATGATAGATGGAGAAGTGATTGAGGTTGCTAAGAATTACAGCTTGCTAGTTTCCACAATCAACACTCTTGGTACTAACAATCAGGGAATCAAAAGATGAATTGCATTGGGAAAACCTACTGTCAGAGATTTCTACAAAGTACTGAAAAGCAACAATGTCTGTCTAAAAGTTAAGGTGCTCCTAATTAAGGACATGGTCTTCGCAATTAGTTGTTATGTGTCAGAGAGCTGGACAATCACTAAGGATTACAGAAGAAGAATTGATGCCTTTAAATTGTGGTGCTTGAGAAGAGTCCATAGTATCATGGACTGCCAAGAAAACAAAGATGTCTGTTTTGGAAGGGGTGAAACCAAGTTTCTCTTTGGAGGCTAGGATTTTGAAGGTCTGTCTCACATACTTTGGGCACATGGCCAGGAGGGACCAGTCCTTGGATAGGACATTATGCTTGGAAGAGTAGAAGAACAGCATAGGAGAGCAAGAATCAAATGAGATGGATTGCTACAGTGACAGGGACAGAGGCAATGAGGATTTTTTTGTCAAAATCAGTGAGAGTGACTCAGGACAGGGCAGGTTTCCTAGGGTTGCTATGGGTCACAGGCAACTAGATGGCACATAACAATGACTTAAGATATGAGCTCTGGTGGCCTACTGGTAAAAAGCTATGTTGCAGTCCTAAAGGCACACAGTTAAAATACAGAAGATATTTCATGAGAGAAGGATGGACAGTCTCTTCCTTTGTGATTACCTCTCTCAGAAAACATGCTGGAGGGTTACCTATGATCAATTCCAATTTGACAGCAAACAAAACCACAATGACTTGTGACTCATTTGTATTGGGGAAATTTGCTTTTAAGGACATTTGTAAAGTGCTAAAGAGCAATGATATCAGTATAAATACTGAGATACATTTTGTCCAAGTCATGACATTTTCAATTGCTTGAAAGGCATCTGAAAATTGTACAATGAATAATGACAACAGAAGAAGAAATAACATCTTTATGTTGTGGTGTTAGACAAGAATATTACATGAACTGTCAAAGACCCCGAACCATTCTATGTGGAAGGAACCACAACCAGGGTGATCCAAAGGCAAGGATGATGAAACGTCTCACGTATTTTGGTCATGTTATAAGGGAGAAAAGTCCATGGAAATGGAAATCATGCTAGAAAGGGTGGAGGATCAGGGAAAGAGAATATCCCCAGCAAGTTAGATTAGCATAATGACTGTGAAAACAGACTTGAGTATATCAGAGATAATGAAGATTGTTCAAAATAGGGCAAAATTCAGATACAGTGTTCATAGGGTTGCTATGAGTCTTACTCTAATAGATGCCATCTAGCAACAACAACAATATTAATCAAAAGATAATGGCAACTTGTAGAATTGAGGGAGGCAATGAAGTGTAGCATCAATCAAATAACATCATCAATCAAATATACTGTTATTGAATCAGAACCTACTCCTATCTGACCCTCCAAGGTGTTTTCCATGGCTGCATGTCACATATGTGGAGATTGGCTATACTTTCCTTTGGAAAAGAGACTAGTAGTAGAGTAATACAGTAGCTGTAAAAATTGCCTTGAGTGTGTTATACAGTGTGAATATGACAAAGGATAGGGCAACGTTCAAACCCATTGTTCTTAGGGTCTCTGTAGATGATAGTCGACTCTAACAGCATCTAACAGCAAAAATAATCTAATGATTCACTGGAATTACTGACTTTTTTCCCCAACAAAATATGCAGTAATGATGCTTAATAGACTTCATTGAAATGAATATACTGGAATCAAATAGACATCAGGGGTAAAGCAAAATATGCTGAACATTATCAACCAAACAAGGCCAGAGCTGACTTTGAAAAAGACCATCAACTCCAGCTCTCTTCAAGTTCTTTATAATAATAATTTACTTTGT
Source organism: Elephantulus edwardii (assembly GCF_000299155.1). Taxonomy (NCBI): domain Eukaryota; kingdom Metazoa; phylum Chordata; class Mammalia; order Macroscelidea; family Macroscelididae; genus Elephantulus; species Elephantulus edwardii. The sequence continues at coordinate 741,876 of NW_006400133.1, forward strand.
CTTTGGGAGCTGGCTTTTGAAATCTATTGTTTGGCTCTTTTACTTTAGCATGTTTCCCCCCTTTTTTTGGCTTCTTGATGTTCTAGTGCAATTTTTAGAGATTTTTCTGACATCCATTTAACTTTTTTTTTTCTCTTCTGTTTTTGCAATGAACTTTTGCTCTCTCATGAATGATATCCTTGGGATTCCAGATTATATCTTGGTTCTTTCGGACTTATTTTAATTTTCTTTGGCCTCAATTTGAACTTGCTTATGAGAAATTGATGGTCTAACATACAGTCCACCCCTGGCCTAGTTTTGACTGCCAATATTGAACTTCTCCAATGATTTCTTCCACAGATGTAGGCAATCTGATTCCTATGAAGTCTTCTTGGTGAGATCCATGTGTAAAGTCATCCTTTGTGCCTTTTAAGAAAGATATTTGCAGTGAATAGATCATTGAAACTACAAAATTCAATCATTCTATTTCCAGCCTCATTTCTATGGCTAAGCCCATATTTTCCAACTACTATTACTTCTTCAGTGTTTTCAAATTTGCATTCCAGTCACCAAGTATCATTTACACATCTTGTTTTCATGTGCCATTGATTTCAGACTGCAAGATTTGGTAAAAATTATCAATTTCTTTGTCTTTGGCTTTAGATGTAGGAGTGCACATTTGAATAACAGTTGTATTAACGGATTTTATTTGTGTGTATATGGATAATATACACTCTGTGAAAAGAAACTATGATAGTTATAGAAAGGTTTCAGGTATTTTGTTGATAGGGTTGCTATGAGTCATTCTTGACTCAATGGCAATCAACAACAACAACAACAATATCCTATCACAAGATTATATTCAGGATAGAATTTAAAATTGACTTTTTTACTATGAATGTAACACCATTCTTTTTCTGTATTTCATTCACAGCAGTGTGCCAAATGATTATATTATTCAAAGGGACCAAAGCTAGTCCATTTCATCTCATTAATGCCTAGTATGTTCATGTTCATGTGTTCCATTTCATTTTTTAAAATTTCCAGTTTTCTTTTTTTTACAATTTCCAGTTTTCCAACATTCAAGCTACATACATTCCATGACACTACTTTTCTTCATTTCAACTAACTTCTAATATGATTTCTACCACTACACTACAATAATTATTTGCATACCTCTAGTGTTCATCATCTGGCTTTCCAAGACCTATTATTTAAGAAGTGGATGGAATCCTGCTTCCTATTCTGACTTAATCTGGGGACTCTACTAAAACCTGTCCATCATGGGTAAGCTTTATGGCATCTGACACACCAGCAGGACAACTTTCAGTATAATAATAACCCACAAGTTACCTCAGTACAGCAAGCTGACAGACAAAAATTGAACCAATTAGAATATTCTCATCAAACACTACAAATTGCCAATTTAATTGTAATTCTAATAGCAAGTCAGTCTTAACAACGGGCATGATAGACACAGGCCTGAGGGGCCAAGTGACTTATTAACACAAAAGTCTATCAACCAAGTCCTAATTGGTTTAAACAAGAGGTTTCTAGTGCATTGAAAATAAAACAAGACAATTCTCATGCACCTCACAAAAGTAGCAAAGTTAGACAATGAGCAAAGAAAACCCAAGAACAATTGATAACTTTGACTGTGTGAAAGTGTATATAAATACACTTTATATTATTTATATTATTATTTTATGTTTGTTTATTAGTTATATTTCAAAGACTATTAATATCCATTTATCTTTAGTAATGAAACTTTATCTTTTGTGATACAAGTTGTAAACTCTCAGTGATATAACTAATAGGAAGTTTACCAGCATGGCTATATTATTATGAGAAAATAAGGTAAATTGTAAAGTTAGTAAGGTAAGAAATATCCACAATCTTAGTGATAGCATAGAAAATTTGCCTTAGTGAACTGGACACATGAGAATAAAAAGGAAGCAAAAAGAAAGTCAACACCTGGAAGGATTAGATTGGATTCAGTTGACTTAGAAGAACTAAAGAAGTTATAAAAAACAAATAGAACTGATATTCATTAGGAACAAGTGCAATATAATTCAATCAATGTAGTGAACAAAATTGCAAGAAAACAATGAAGAGTGGTACGGTTTGCAGTAGATGGCAGTAACAGCATTCCCAAGTAAGAAGAGAATGTGAAGGTCATTTTGTAGAGGTTTAAATAAGCTTAGAAAGTCCCTGCAAAGGTTCGGTCCACAAAATAGAATTATTTTAATGATCTCTAATATACCAGTCCAGTATTGTTTGGGATTTTTTCCCCCCTCAATACAGTATTACCATTTAGTAGATTAAGAAATGGATTAATGAATCATAACTTATTAACAGAATCAGGTCTCTACTTCTCAACATTCAACTCATCAGAAAATCTTTCAGGAGCTTTGTTGGAGGATATCAAGGGTATCATCCAGGAAGAGTGCAAACGGACATTGCAAAGACAGAAGAGGAAGAAAAGACCAAAATGGATGTCAGAAGATACTCTGAAAATTGCACTGGAGC
>NW_006400133.1:746023-755195 GCF_000299155.1 Elephantulus edwardii
GAGGGTGGAGGGACAGCGCAGGAGAGGAAGGCCCTCTATGAGGTGAATTAATTCAGTGACTGGCATAATTTGGATGGAAGTGTCAGAGATGGTGCGATTGGCACAGGACAGAGCGGAGTTTAGGGCTGTTGTACATAGGGCCGCTATGAGTCGCAGGCGACTCGACGGCACATAACACCAGCAACTATGTCTGTACTAGTGCAAGATACCATTCTCCTATTTTAATATTCACTTTCCAGAGGAAAGGAAGCTCTCTGTGGTACAGTCTGTAGAGTTACATTGATAACCCAAAAGTAACAATTTTCTGATGGTTCAAACAGCAGTGACTGCAAAGGAGATCTCCTTGTGTGGTTTTCAGCCTTGGAAACTCATTGAATGGCCACTAAGAGTGGGAATCAACCCAATAGAGGTGAGTTAGCAGGCCACGTGACCTTTCACATCATGACTCACATCTTAGGGATCTATGGAACTTGGGAGGCTTAGCGGCAAGAAGCTGTGCTGCAATTCTGAAGGCACGTGATTCAGGGCCACCAGTTACTTCACGGGATGAAGAAGGGCAATCTCCTCCCGATCGACTATCTAACTCTGAAAGCTGGAGAATCAACTATGAGTCAGTTCCAACTCGATGATACACTACAACAAGAAGTAACTCAATGTTATTAGAAGGAAAAAGAAATCCTTTAGCATTGCTAATAGCTCTCCTACACCTGACCCTTTATATTTGTACTAATTTTCCTTCCTACCATTTCTAGAGGGTGTTATGCTCATATCGGCCTTTGGATGATACATGTTCTGTTTTACAATTAAAGTCTTAAAAGAGGAAAGAATGCTCATTATTGTGTAACAGTGCAAGAAAACTTTTGAAAATTTGCATATTTTAATAAAAATATTTTTTATCATGGAAAACCATTTTATTTTTCTCTAGATGTTAATAAAAATATTTTTATTAAAAGGTCATTCAAGTTTAGATTGACAAATAATAGACTAAAATACTTTTCCAATATCAACAATTCAAGTAAATTTATAAGAAAGCGTGTATGTTACATGACACAATTACTTCAGAGTGACTAATAAGAACAAATATCTCTTTGCTCAATAGGAATGCATCTGCACTGGAGGCCATATTTTCTTTGAATTCTATTGCTTTTCAGATGGAATTCATTCTTCCTTGATGACTGTTTTTATAGTAATTGGATAGCCACTCCATGGAAAGCAATTTCTGATGCTTGTGCTAGATCTCTATATTTCAATGCAAACTTAACAGAGCAGAAAACGTGTACTGAAGAGGCAAGCTAGGCTGTCACTAACTCTGACAGAACATATGTTCCGTACGAGTAGAGTCAGCTCAGTGACTTCTATCATCACTTTTGTTCCACGCCAAAGATGGTAATTACAGGGAACCAATTATTTCTTCAGTTTGGTATTATTTCTTTGCTTAAATTTGCAAAATTGTGGATGCTATTTAAGATAGCACAGGTCTGGGGAAGCAGGGTACGACTTATTATGTAACCAATATATACTTCATTACAGAGACTGAATGTCAGACTGTTACTGCAGGCAGCTATCTGGTCATGATTTGCCACAGACTGGTTATTTTGAAGTTTGTGAAAATTAAGTAAATTCTTTTTTGGTAATATCTTCTGAGCTCAAAGATATTAGGAGACTGGGAAAATAATTAATTATGGGTTTTTAAATATTAAATACAGGTTTTTAAATATTAAATACACCTGTGAGCACTGCTTTGGAAACATTTGTAAAAAAGTGTTTCTATAACTTTCAGTTGAATGGGCAAGGGATACAACTATAGCTCTAAAATTTTTAGGAACACATGCAATCAGACAATTCATGTGGATTTTTAAAAGTATGTTAAATATATCACTCATTAATGGACTATAATAATTTTGTTTACTATACTGACTCTTTATAGAGCAAATGTATTTAGGTACTAAAAGTAAATGTTAAGTAGAATTGGTGAGCTAACTGAGCTACAAGCTGCATTAAAGTATACAAAGATAAATGAACCTAGTATCATTTTCATAAAAGCAATGTATATATTAGCGTACCCAAAAAATAAAATTATGATATTCTAAATTATGAAGTGCAGTGTAATGAATTATTTAATGTGACTCTTTTAAGACCATCTTTGTAACTCTCAAAATATTACAAAATATGGCTATGCTATTGTTATGTGCCTGCAAGTTGGCTCTGACAACTAACACTGTGTTATCTGTGGATTCTAGTAAAATGGAATTCTTGAATACATCAGTATTTTCTTTATTTATCATATTATTTATTGAGCCATTTTTTAGTATATGTATTTTCATTGTGTTTAAACATAATATATGCTGCATACTATAGTTTTTGAACTTCAATGGTAAGTCCTTCACATTTTCTTTTATTTTAGCAAGGATGTGTCTTCAGCATTTCACACATTGTTGAAAAATCACTTTCCTTTATTCATATTTTATTTCATATAATCATTCCCATCATTGTCAAGGTATTTTTTAAAGAAGCAGTTGATGATATAGATTTTATATTGTATAAGTTCTAAGTTATTCCTTATCCAAGTTTAAGATAGATTTTTACTTGATGCTTTTAAAATGGTGAAAACAATATAAATCAACAAAATATTATTTAGCTGTTTAAGAATGTTAATCTTATCTCTGTTTCTCTGTAAAAGTTCAACACTGTAATGTTAAAATTTCATTAACTTTATTCCTTCTCCTTGCTAATAGTTGTTGTTATGTGTCCTTGAGTCACATAAGGTCATAGCGACCTTATGTACAGCATCTCTGAACCTTGCCCTGTCCTGAGCCAGTCTCACTAATTCCAACACACCAATCCCTATTGACGTAGTTACTGTATCAATCCATCTCATCTGGGGTCTTCCTGCACTGTTTCTCCACCCTTCCAAGCATGATGACCTTCTCCAAGGAGAGGTTCCTATTGGCCATGTGCCCGAAGTATGTGAGATGGACCTTTCTAGCCTCCAAGGAGAAACTTAATTTCACCTTCTCCAAGACAGACTTCTTTATTTTCTTGGCAGTCCATGGTATGTCCAAGATACTTCTCCAGAACCACAGCTCAAAGGCATCAATCAAATTTTCTTCTGTCATTCTTAATCATTGTTCAACTCTCTGAAGCATAAAAAGTAATTGTGAAGACCATAGACTGGATTAGGCAAACCGTAATCTCTAGACTGACATGGTTGCTTTTCAGTACTCTAGAGAGGTCCCTGACAGCAGATTTTCTTAATTCAATTCATCTTTTGATTCCCTGACTTGTGGTGCTAAGCGTATTTATTGTGGAGCAGAGCAAGCTGTAATTTTTAACAATCTCAATCTATCATCTATCATGGTGCTGCCAATTTGTCCAGTGGTGAAAGTCTTTATCTTCTTGATATTGATCTTCAATCCATATTGAAGACTACAGTCCTTGACCTTCTGCAGCAAGGGCTTTAGGTCTTCTTTAGCTTCAGCAAGCAAAGTTGTGTGTGATTTGCATAACATAAGTTGTTGATGAGTCTTCACCTGATCTTAATGTCACATTCCTCCTGATGAAGCCATGCTTCCCAAATGATCTGTTCTGCATAGAAATTAAAAAGGTATGGATACAGGATGCATTTCTGATGCACTCTCTTCCTGATTTTGAGCCATGAAATGTTTCCCTGCTCTATTCTGAGGACTGCTTCCTGGTCTAAGTTTTGCATAAGCACAATTAAGTGTTCTGAGATTCCCATTTTCCTCAAGGTTAGCCACAATTTGCTGTGATCCACACAGTCGCAATGCTTTTACATTGTCAATGAAACACAGATAAACATTCTTCTGGTAATTTTTAAAAGTTGACCAGATAGTTGTCCTACAGATTTCTTGGCACAACCTGGTAAGTATGTCTAGGGCAGGATCTGTCTGTTGAAATATGTCCATTAATATTCCATTAATTTCTAGGGCTTTATTTTTTGCCAAATTCTTCAGAGCAGTCTGAACTTTTTCCTTCATCACCATTGCCTCTTTATCATATGTTTTTTTCTTTTTAATTCTTCCATCCATTTCTTTTTGGTACTGTGTCTGTCTATACTCCTTTCATATTCTTCTTAGATCCTTCAGTATTCTACTGATAGCATCGTTAAGTATTGCAACTCAAGGTTTGAAGTTTTTTATTAGTTCCTTCAGCTTAAAAAATGCTAAGAGAGCTTGGCCTTTTTACTTTTCAGACTCAAATTCTTTGCACATTTAATTATAATACTTTGGTTTGTCTTCCCATGTTGCCCTTTAAAATCTTCTATTCAGCTCTTTATTTTTTTTTTTTATTTCTTCCATTTGCTTTGGCTTCTCAGTTCTCTAGTGCAATATTCAGAGTCTCTCCTGACATCTATTTGGTCTTTTCTTCTTTATCTCTGTAATGACTTTCATTCTCTGCATTCTTCGTGGATGATATTCTTTAAATCCTCCTTCAGCTCATCTGTTATTCTTTAATTAGTGTTTAAGGCCTCAAACCTGTTTCTGAATTGGTTTTTAAACTCACATGGGGCAGCCTAAAGGTCAAATTTTGATTCCTGTGCATCTGATTTGACCTTCTTTAGTTTTAATTTGAACCTACAGATGAGTAGTTTGTGCCATTCCACATCAGCACCTGACCTACCTTTCATTGCAATCATTGAACTTCTCTATTTCTTCCATAGATGTAATTGATCTGTTTCCTGTGCATACCATTGGGTGAAATCTATGTGTAAAGTGTGTGTTTATGTTTCTTATAAAAGGTATTTTCTATGAATAAATCATGGCCTGTGCAGAAGTCTATCATTCTATCCCCAGTCTCATTTCTGTTACCAAGTCCATGTTTTCTGACTGTTAATCCTCTTCCTGGTTCTCAGCTTTTGCATTCTAGTCACCCATTATTACTAATGCATCTTAGTTGCATGTTCGATCTATTTCTGACTCAACAGTTTATATAACTCATCTATTTACTCCACTTTGGCTCTTATTGATGCATAAATGTGAATGATAGTCGTATTAACAGTTCTTTCTTGTATGCATGTGGGTATTATCCTAACATTCACAACATTGTATTTCAAAATGGACCTAGAAAATGGCCTTTTTAACTATGAAAACAACTCTAATTTTTTTTTCACCTTTTCATCTCCAGCATAGTAGATTATATGGTCGTCTAGTTCAAAATGTCCCATTCCAATTCATCTCATGTGTCAGGACTTAATATGTCAATTCTTATGCATTCCATTTCATTCTTAACGATGTCCTATTTTCTTACACTCATACTTTGCATAGTGGGGGTAAAGTATTCAATATTTTAACAAACCTCTTGCAAGGATGCCCATGACTCACACAGGAAACAATTATTCTCATTATTGGTGGTAATATTTCAAGGAGCACCATATGAACAAAAGCCAATAATAATAAAGGAAGAAATTCAAGCTGCACAGAAGCCATTGGGGGAAAAAATGTTCCAGGAAAAGATGAGATACCAATTGAAATATTCCAAATGACCAATGCAGCCCTGGATGTGCTCACCAATCTATGGCAGGAAATTTGGAAGACAGCTGCCTGGCTAACTGACTGGAAGAGATCAGTGTTTATTCCCATTCCCAAGAAAGATGTTCCAACGGAATGTGGAAATTATTGAACAATATAATTAATGTTGCATGCAAATGAAATACTGCTGGCAATCATTAAAAAAAAATCTAGAACAGCACATAGACAGAGAACTGCCAGACATTCGACTGGATTTAGAAGAGGCCACGACACCAGAAACAACATTGTTCTTGTCAGATGAATTCTATTTGAAATCAAAGAATACCTGAAGACTGCCTATTTGTGGTTTATTGATTATTCAAAGACATTTGACTCTGTGGATCATAAATTATGGCTAACACTGAAAAGAATAAGAATCACAAAACACTTGATTGTGCTTGTGCAAACCTATATCTAGACCAAGAGTTTGTTGTGTGAAAGAACAAGGGAACATTGCATGGTTTAAAATTAGGAAAGGTATGCACCAGCATTGTATTTTTTCTCCATACCTATTTAATCTATATGTGAGCAAATTATTCAAGAAGCTGGACTCTACAAAGAAAAATATGGCATCAGGATTGGAGAAATACTCATCACTAGTTTTGTTGTTTTTGTTTTTTTTTTTATGTAGATGGCATGCTTGCTGAAAGTGAGGAGGACTTGAAGCATTTGCTTCAAAAGGTTAAGCAGCCTTAAATATGGATTGCATTTCAAAATCAAGAAAACAAAAGCCCTCACTGTTAGATTGATAGACAACATTACAAGGACAGATAAATGACTGAGACTGTCAATGAATGGCAACTTACTTGAATCCACAATCAACACACTTGGTAGAATCAGCAGGCCTGATTGAGACCATGCTCATTTCAGTCACCTGCTATGCATCTGAAAATTGGACAATTACTTAAAATGAAGAGGAATTGATATCTTTGAACTGTGATGTTGGAGAAGAGGGGTGAATATCCAATGTACTCCTGAAAGAACAAACAGATATGTCTTGGAGAAGGTACAGCCAGAGTGCTCCTTAGAAGCAAAGATGAAGTTTCAGTTCACATGCTTTGGACATGTTGCTAGGAGAAGTTAATTGCTAGGATATCATGAGTGGGAAGGTGAAGGGGCAGCAAAAGAAAGAAGACCATAGACGATATAGGTTGACATGGTGATGGTGGCAATGGATTTGAGTGTGTCAGAGATTATGAGAATGGCATGGGATAGCACAGGGTTCAGATCATTTGTTCATAGGGCCACTGTGAGTTATACTCAACTGGACAGCACCTAACAACAACCACCACATCATCATTCTATTAAGTTTTTATATTAAGAACTGGAAAGTATTATACAAACACCACTCACATGGTTACATACATATATGTATGTTTCTGTATAAATATGTACGTACACATTTGTACATGCATACAAACATATACTCAGAATTCTTAATATACTGTATTTCTGAGAATGAGAGAAACCAGATGAGTATTGAAAGATTTTTCCAGAATCCCTGAACAAATATTTTGTTTGTTCACATCCTTCAAGAAACAGATACAAAGATGGAAATAGATACGTATAAAATTGGTCCTCAGCACCTTGGAAAGTATAAGAACTTAACACAAAAGCTAAGATAGAATTTGTAGGTACAGCAGTCAGAGGTCAAGTGCTGACTATACTTCACAGTGGGTTATCTGTGTGGAGATTTGCATGATTTGTTCCTGTAGCCAACACAATCTCCAGTGACCCTAATAAGATAAGGATGAAACTGCAATGGTGAATTAGAATTCCCTTATTATCATTTACATTATTTCAATGTTATTATAAAGAATATAATGTCAGGAAAATGAGTTTAAGAGAAACTCACAGGGAGTACTAAAAATGGTATTTATTTCTTGTTTGGATTGAGAATTTAAAAAAGTAATTGCAAAAGCAAAACACCAATAAAAGATATTTGGAGTAAAACATACAAAATACAAATCTGTATATTGACTGATATTAAATATTATTATTATTTTTTAATTTTTCAATGAGATACTACTTATTACTAGTGCATCTAGACATCTTTAAAAGGATGCATTTTGAGCCAAAATCGAGTATTGTGCATATGAAGAATGACTTTACATCAAAGAAATTTGATTGTTCACTATTTTTAAAAGTTTTAACTTACTTACCTAAATCAATACTTTCAATGAAAAGCCTGAATTTTACGAGCACCGTAGAGATCACTAAAATTAATCATCTATTTAAGAACAAACACAAAATTATGTGATTCTATGAATAAATTAATACAGCTAAATAACAAAAGCACTTTTATTCCATATACACTGTAGAAATAGATTACTTATGTGGCAAGGAAAGACATTTCATTCACTCAGTTGAAGAAATGACATGTTCAATCCGTAATCTAATAACTAGTTTAAATATTTCATTTAATTGACTTTACTGAATTTTTCAATAATAGCCATGGTTCTAATCTGCAGAAACCATAAATGCCATGTGAATGTATGGGAGAGTACTAACCTACCATCTCTGAAATTGTCTTGGAGGACCAGCTATGGAACAGTACATATATAACCATGTGCAACAACAACAATCACAACAACAACTAATTTTTTTTATAGATACAAAATTTTACTCTTTTAGTGTAGTCAAAATAGGTTGTTTACATTTGTTAAAATAAGATCTAAAATAATGTCATGTGTGAAAAACCCAGATAACATATTCTACCTTAACCCAATCTAACATTAAAATCACATGTCCTGCGCCCCACTCATCAGAATATCTCAGCAGAGCACTGAGGCAACTCAAAATGCTGTAAGATAGAAGCTATCACCATTTAATTTAAGCACATACATCTAGTCCATTCTTATTGCAAACCCAGGTACATGATGTCTTGCTATGGCTTTATGACTTGCTTTCTTTCTTTTTTTAATTTTTTTCTCCTGGTGCAATCTTTCACATTAGCTCTTTGATGTGTTCTAGTAACCATTCTGACCTTGTCTTTGTGACTGCCATGGAAATCTCTTCAGGTAAGTTTCACTGAATAAATTCCAAGGCGACATCTGCTGTGCTTCCAGTCAGATGCTCTAGCTCTAGACAACTATAAAGAGTTCTCATTTCATACTGAACTTTGTGCATCTTAGAAATATGAACTGACTTGGGATAAGTTAGTCACTCTATTTTCTTTGGAAACTCATGCAGTTTAACACAGAACAAGTTCTTGAACAACAAGCACAACAAAATATTCATAATTATCGAATACATCCTTATCATGGCCTTTCACTAAAACCTACAGAAGCTTATATAATGTGTATGGCTCATTAGAAATGGTTATCACAGGCCTGGCCAACTCTTTGGGGATATCAATGTGTAGGATTGAAAATTGTACCCACTTTATATTGCTAACAAAAGCCCCACTATATCTGGCTTCACTGCTCTTAGAACTGTTTAAAAAGAAAAATTCAGTTTTTCTCAGTCTTACCCCCACCCCAATGCCAGATGAAATATGTTTATGGCATTGAAGTCTATGGGGGAGCGAATAGTCTAAAAGTATTATATTTTAGGGCATTATTTTTATTGTAGGAGTATGCAATGAGGGTTGCAGAGTGAATTATATTTGGGGGTATGGGGTGGGGTTTGGGGAGGTGCGGGGG
>NW_006400133.1:756428-765043 GCF_000299155.1 Elephantulus edwardii
TAGCCATTCGTTTGTTGATGGGCACTTAGGTTGTTTCCAACTCCTTGCTATTGTGAACAAAGCTGTAATAAACATGGGTGTGCATATATCTGCTTGGATGTCAGCTATGGTCTCTTCAGGGTAGGATCCATGTCTTCTTTGCAGTGTAACTCAGAGACCAAACACTCTCTAGTCTTCAGTTCCTAACACAAATAAATTTAGGATGGCAGAAACCCATATAAAGGAAATTTATTTATTCCAATTTTATCCTGTTGATTTTTTTGTCTAATTCAGTCATATAGTCATTTATTTGCTGTTTCAATGCTGTGATAAATGCTAAGCAGATAAAGATAAATAGCTTAGGTACCTTCTTTCAAGAAATTTTGTAAGGAGAGAGGCAATGTGATAAGGACTCTCATCGAGACAGACTGAATCTCACACCTGTTGCATTTTATCCAGGTAATAGAGCATCTCTATATGTTAAGAGTTTAAGTAATTTAAGTTCGAACTTTCTGGAGTCTATGACATTTGTTAATATTTTTATGAGGTTACTACATCAAAACTATACTTAAGGTTATTGGGCTTGTGCTGCAAAAACAAAATTAAAACATACATCCACATTCTTACATCTTCTGATACCAGCTTTACTGATATTATACAGGTTTCCTGTGGGTCATTGTCTATTTTTGCCTCAGAGATAGCAGTAGTGGCAATTTTTAATGTACCTTTATTTATTTATTGTATAATATTCTGTGCCTCCAGAATATGTTCTAACCCATTCTTTTGCTTTCAAGCTCCTTCTCATGCCCCCCTGTTCTCTTCTAATCAATGTTACTTTTCTCAGACATTACTTGTCCTATCCATCATCATCTTTAAGACTATTAGCAACTTCATGAAACATTCTATTGTCTTCTGTGAGAAGTTCTGGTGACAAAATAGAAATGCACTCTGCTACTGACTGAAAGGTGAGTATTTCAAATCTACAAAATGTTCTGCAAAGAGGTAAACACCTGATGATCTGCTCCTATAAAGATAAGATCATAGACAATCACTGGGGCCAATTAAATTCTACCTTTTTTCCCCTCTGTAGAGTTCCATAACTTCATTATATCCTTCCTTTATCTTATTCTCCCTTTCCAGCCATACAGAGCAGGCTACAGTAGGGAGCTCTGGTGGCCTAGTGGCAAGATGCAGAGCTGCAATCCTGAAGGCATGCAGTTCGAATCTACCAGCTGTTCCTTGGGAGATGAATAGGCAATCACAATTAATTGCTTCTGAAAATCTGCCGGAGGGACACCTAGGTCAGTTCTGATTTGATGGTACACAATAACAACAACAACAGACCAAAGGCATATAATCTTGACTGTTCTATTTTATCAATGAGCTTATTATTTTCACAGTTTCAAAATGTTATGGGTAATAATTATCTTTGCGCATTATTCTTTCTGTGCCCATGTTTTAATGTTTCTTAGGTAAATATCTTAGAGTGACTAAGTCATATCTTGATACTAGGTAAATTTGCAACTTTTTTTCAAAGAATTTTTTTTTAATTTTTATATTGCCTTTACTTTCACCCAACTTCACACTAAAATCATTGTTATAAAATCAGAACTGACATATAACTGATCTAGTAGTGAGATTTCAGAGGCTGTAACTCATAAGGGAAAAGGCTGTTCATTTTTCTCCCACAGAGTGGCTGGTGAGGTTAAACCACCAGGGAAGTTCGTTCTTTAGGTAAACAGCTCAATTCTCTACAGAGTCGAATCAATTCATTTGTTTATTAATTTTGTTCCCTACTTCCACCATTCTCATCCATGTTAACCTTTCAAAATTAATTCTCTGTGTAAATTATTTTTATAACTTTCAGCTCTTTGTTATTGTATATAATGCTGCAATAAACATGTGTGAGTTTGTTAATTTCTATTGCAACTCTTTATTTCTTTAGGTTATACATCTAGGAATGGAGTTGCTGGAACAAATGTTATTTCTATTTATAGCTTTCTAAGCAAACACCAAACTTGTTTCCATAGTGTTGGTACTGTGGTAAAAAGTTACACTGCCATCCCAAATGCACAAGGTTCAAATTCACTAGCTTCTGCAGGAGAAGGATAAGCAATCTCCTCCCATGTGATTAACTGACTCTGAAAATCTAATGAAGTTCCAACTTGCTGGAAACAACAATAACAACCAGCTGTGTGTGAGAGTGCCAATCGCCACACCCCACACCCTCACCAATATTTGCTGCTGGTGTTTTAGGGAATGTGATCCTTTCTTTCTGGGAGGAGAAGTTATCAATCTTTTAAGATATCAGTAGTTCTTAATATGCATCCATGGTGGCCTTAGCCAAGTGTAAGAAAATAAGATACTTTTAGAAGAAAATGTAACATTTTTATTTGTTTTTATAAAGTAATATAGAATATGTTATGCAATAGGAATGACACATAATTTTTTCTTGTTGAAGCATAAGATTTGCTGAGAATAATGTCAGAGAAAGAAAAAAAAACACAGGTAAAATACAAGTATCAGCAAAGCCTCGCACAAAACAAAAATTCTGGATTTTAAGTTATTTGTAGGAAGAAACTGTAAAACATATAAAGCAGAATATTAAATTATTTTAAATTTAATTTAGAAATATTATCTTATGACCAGAAGAACTAGATGATGCCCAAGAGCCACTGCTGACTGCTCTGAAAGTGATCACAGTAGGAGAGTCTAGATAGAGTAGGAGAAGTATGTGAAATGTTGTTGCTGTTGTTGTTGTGATGTGCTTGTGACTCATAGCAACCCTTTGTACAACAGCACTAAACTGTGCTCTGTCCTGTGTCAATCACACTGTCTCCGACACACTCATCCTAATTGCCCCAGTTACTGAATCAATCTACCTCATAGAGGGCGTTCCCCTCCTATGGTGTCCTTCCACCCTCCCAAGCATGATGCCCCTCTCCAAGGACTGGTCCCTCCTTACAACCTGTCCAAAGAGTGTCAGATGAAGCCTCAGAAGCCTTGCATTCAAGGAGCAACCTGGTTTAACCCTCTCCAGGATAAATCTGTTTGTTTACTTAGCAGTCCATGGTAACCTGAATAATCTTCTCCAGCACCACAGCTCAATTCTCCTTCTATCCTCCCTAGTCATGTCCAACTCTCTGATGCATAAGAAGTGATAGCAAAGACCATGGCCTGTATCAGATGCACCTTAGTCACCAGAGAGATACCATTACTCTTCAATACTTTGGAGAGGTCCCTAATAGCAGACTTTTCTATCGCAATACGTCTTTTAATTTTCTGGCTACTGGTGCCAAGAGCGTTGACTGTGGAGCCAAGCAAACTGAAGCTGTGAGCAATCTCAATCTCTTCACCATACAGGTTGGCCCAGTGATGAAAATCTTTGTCTTCTTGACATTGAGCCTCAATCCATATTGAAGGCTGCAGTCCTCTGCAACAAGAGCTTCAGGTCCTCCTCAGTTTCAGCAAGCAAGGTTGTGTCATCTGCACAATGCAGATTGTTGATAGATCTTCCACCAATCCTGACGCCACTAAAACCTTGGTTATACCAGTCTGATAGAAACTGGCAGAGCCCCTCCTTTATTCATTATCCAACTTATTCATACATATAAGGAAACTAGATATATCATGGTTTGAAGCAGGCACATGTTAGTCTACACAGCAGCATCTTAGATAAAAGTATTTCCATATTTCAATACATTTGATTCCTGGCTGCTGCTTCCATGGATGTTGATTTAGAATCCGAGCAAAAAGATATCAGTCTTTTATTCACTTATCATGATGTTCTTACTGGTTCAAGAATAAGAATTTTTTCCCTTAATTTATGGCATAATACGTACTAGAATCTTTGAGAAAAATCAATATTGATGGGATTGGAATGATTATAGTAATACAAATATGCAAGACCTAAAGGTTAACCTAGCTCCGATATGATGCCATATTCCTCCTGATACAGCCCAGCATCTCATACAATCTGTTCTGGATATATATTGAAAAGGTAGGGAGACCGAATATATCCCTGGCAGACACCCTTTCCGATTTTGAACCACACAGTGTCTCCTTCCTCTGTTTTAATGACTGCTTCTTGGTTCAAGTGTAGGTTTCACATAAGCACAATTAAATGTTCTGGGAATCCAATTCCTCTCAGAGTCAGTCACAGTTTGTTGTGATCCATACAGTCAAATGCCTTTGCATAAGCAATGAAACACAGATAGACATTCCTCTGGCACTTGCTGCTTGCAGCCAACATCCATCTAACAGTAGCTATAATATCCCTAGTACCACGACCTCTTCTAAACCCAGCCTGCACATCGAGCAGCTCTCTGTTGATGTGTTACTCCTATAATTTTTGGTTAGTTTTCAACAGAGTCTTGTTTGCATGACATATTAATGATGTACGATAATTTCTGCATTCTGTTAGATCACCGTTCTTTGGAATGGGAACAAATATCAATCTCTTCCAGTCAGTTTGCTAGGAGGCTGTCCTCCAGATTTATTAGCACAACTTAGTGAGCACATTCAGGGACGTGTCTGTTTGTTGAAATATGTCAATTGGTATGCCATCAGTTCCTGGAGCCTTGGTTTTTGTTGGTTTGTTTTGGTCCCCCCCCCCCATTCTTTCAAAGAAGTTTGAACTTCTTCCTTCAAGACCACAGGCTCTTGCTCACACTTTGTTTCATGAAATTATTCTGTTCCGCCAAGTCCTTCTGGTTCTGTGACTCTGTACATTCCTTCCCTTCTTTTAATGCTTCTTGAATCATTTAACATTTGCCCAAAGCATATCAGATATAAAAATGTTAGTTGCCAATGAAAACATATTGCAACTTTTTTTGTCAATAAATCTGGGGTTGTTTAATTAATTTTTTATTAATTTTAATGGAAGTTTACAAAGACTTGGTTGTTTCCATCTCTTTGCTATTGTGAAAAAAGCTGCAATAAAGCAAACTTACTATTACATAGTTATCTAGCACATTATCTCATATTCATGTAAAGTTAAGTATTATTTAGTCATCTTATAGCTTTTGACAAAAAAAAAGTCTCCTAATGGGACAGAAGTCTTCTTTTTTTCAGCTTTAAAATAATAAATAGTTGCTGTCAAATTAAGTTTATCTAGTGTCAACCCCACATGTGCAAGAGAAGTGCAACACTCTATAGTTTTCAGTGGCTGATTATTTTGGAAATAAATCCTTAAGTCTTTCTTTCAAGACAACTCTGGGTAGACATAATCTTTGAACCTTTGGATATTCTTGTCTGTAAAAGGGTATAATATTTGTACCTATTTCATTTTTTAACTATTCAATTTTTAGGCAAAGCTGATATGGTGTTATGACATTTGAAAATTGTTTTTCTGTACATTACCGTGATCCGCCTCAACCACAGAGGCAAGGCCTAACCACAGACTCATGGTTCACCACTACATCATTTACAACATCACCAACAGCTATGAGGACAACATAAGAGAGTGAGTTAGTAAAACTGTAGAGAGGTTGTGGCACGGAGTATTCTGACAGAGCCAGATGGAACCCAAGCTAGAGCCATAGAGATAGTAATTTCAACACTAAGAAAATAGAGAAAGCAACATGTGTCCTTTGAGTCAGAGAGTTCTAAGCTAGAAGTATATTGCTCTTGACTTAGAAGAAGTCTGAACTAATGGAGGGATTGTGTCTTGCTGTTAACCAGGCTTAGGTTTATTATGTATTTCAAAATCCCTGTCTTCAAGGAAAAACTTGGTTTCACCTTCTCTAAGACAGATCTATTTGTTGTCCTGGTGGTCCATGTTATGTTCGATACTCTTCTCCAGCACACCACAACTCAAAGACTTTTATTCTTCCTCTATCATTTTTATTTAACATCCAGCTCTTGAATGCATAGCAAGTAAATGCTAAGACTCTGTCATGGATCAGGTGTGCCTTAGTCTCTAGACTTACATCTTTGCACTTCAGCACTCTGGAGAGGTCCCTGACAGCCAACTTTCCCAATGCAATTTATCTTTTGATTTTCCAGTTGCTGCTTCCAACTGTCCAACTGTGGACCCAAAAAAAGCTTAAATTATTAACAATTTCAATCACTTCTCCATCTAGCATGGTAATACCAATGATGAGAATCTTTGTGTTCATAATGTTGAGCTTCAATCCATATTGAAGACTGCAGTTCTTGACATTCTGCAGCAGATACTTCAGGTTCTCCTCAGTTTCAGGCAGCAAGGTTGCGTCATCTGAATAATACAAGTTCTTAATGAGTTGTCCTCCAATTCTGATGTCACATTTCTCTTCATAAAGACCAGCCTCCCTAATGTTGTGTTCTACAAATAGATTAAAGAGGTATGGAGTCAGGACAAATCCCTGATGCCCTCCTTTCCTGATTTTGAACCATGCAGTGTTTCCTTGTTGTGTTCTGGCTGCTCCCTCCTGGTTGAAGTATAGATTTGACATGAACACAATCAGATGTTCCGGGATTCCCATTTTTCTCAAGGTTAGCCAAATTTTATCATGATCTATACAGTCAAATGCCTTTGCATAGTCAATGAAAGACAGTCTTCTGATACTCTCTGCTTTCAGCCAATATCCATCTGATATTGGCAAGGATGTGCTTAGTGCCTACCATGTCCTCTTCTAAACTCAGCTTGTACTTCTGGTAGTTCTCTGTTGATGTAATGTTCTAATAATTTTTTTAAATAATCTTCAGTAAGATTATATTTGTGTATGATATTAGTAATATTTGGTAATTTCCATACACTGTCAGATCACCCTTTTTTGGAATGGGAATAAATATGGATCTCTTCCAAACTGCTGAACAGGTAGCTGTCCTCCAGATTTCTTGGCACAACCTGGTGAGCACATCCAGGGCAGCATCTGTTTACTGAAATATGTCAATTTGTGTTCATCAATTCCAGGGACCTTGTTTCTTGACAATTGTTTTAGAGCCACTTGAATTTCCTCCTGCATCACTATTGGTTCTTGATCATGCACTGTTTCATGAAATTCTTCTGTGTCAGCCAATTCTTTTCCATACAGTGACTCTGTGTACTTCTTACATCTTCTTTTGCTGCTTCCTGGGTCATTCAAATCCTTAAATATTGTAACTGGAGTCTTGAATTTGTTCTTTAGTTCCTTCAGCTTAAGTAATGCTGAACAAATGTGTCCCTTTGGATTTCGGATTCTAGCTCTTTGCACATTTCGTTATAATACTCTGCTTTGTCTTCATAAGCTACCCTTTGACATCTTCTGTTCAGCTCCTTAACTTTCAGGTTTCTTTTCAGCATTGTAATGCAATATTCAGTCTCTTCTGACATCCGTCTTTGTCTTTTCTTCTTTCTCTGTCTTTGTAATGACATTTTGCATTCATCATGGATTATATTCTTAATATCTTTCTATAGCTCATCTGGTTTTCATTCATTAGTATCGAAGGACTCAAATCTGTTTTTTAGATGGTTTTTAAATTCAATGAGATAGACTCAAGGTCAAATTTTTGTCTTGAGGATTTGATTACATTTTCCTTAGCTTCAGTTTGAACTTATGTGTGAGTAGTTGATGATCTGTTTCACAATCCTCATGCTGCCTAGTTTTTTTTCACAGCTGATATTGAGCTTCTCCAATTATTCTTTACATAAATTTAATCAGTCTGATTCATGTGTAGAACATCAGGTGAAGTACATGTGTACAGCTCTTGATGCTTCTTATAAAAGGGATCTGCAATGAATAAATCATTGATAGTACAAATTTCAAAGGCATTAATTTTTTTTTTACCGTGACACTGATGTGTCAAATGTGATAATGGTTACTCATGGTACACAGTGTTTGGTGGAGCTCCCCAATTAAAGCAGGCTTAGAAGCAGAAGTGGCATCCGCTTCTGAAATAGCTCCCTACCTGAAACGCTATGACCTTGGAGAAATGATTAAAGTTATACAAGTGTTCAGGTCTTTCATTCATAGAGTAGCAATGCGTTGTCTACAACTCGATGGTACTTATCAACAACAACAACAATTATCCTTTGTGATTATCCAGTTTTCTGAAGCATAGCAGGTAATTGGAAAGACTATATGGCCTGGAAAAGACACACCTTAGTCTCCAGACAGACTTCATTGTTTTTCAGGACTCCAGAGAGGTCCCTGACAGCAGGCTTTCCCAATGCAATTCTTCTTTTGATATTCTAGCTACTGACACCAAGACTGTTGATTGTGGAGCCTAGCAAACTGATGCTGTTACCAATCTTAATCTCCTCATTACCTATCATGATGCTGTCAATCGGCCCAGTAGTGAGAATCTTTTTCTTGATGTTGACTTTCAATCTGTATTTAAGGCTGTATAGCTTGAACTTCTGAAGCAAGTACTTCAAGTCCTCCTCAGTTTCAGCAAGCAAGGCCGTGTCATCTGCATAACATAGTTTGTTCATAAGTCTTTCTATAATCCTGAAGCCACATTCCTCCTCGTAGAGCAGAGACTCCTGAATGATCTACTCGGCATATATATTGAAAAGGTATGGAGATAGGACACGTTCATGGTGTACACCCTTCCTAATTGTTGATGATGCAGTATTTCCTTGCTCTGTTCTGACAACTGCCTCCTGGTCCAAGTACAGATTTTGCATAAGCACAATAAAGTGTTCTGGGATTCCATTCTTCTCAGAGTCAGCC
>NW_006400133.1:765143-787984 GCF_000299155.1 Elephantulus edwardii
AGAGCATCTGGTGGATTCGAACCATGCACCTCTGGGATTGCAGTGCAGCTTCTTGCCACTAGGCCACCAGAGCTCCCCGTGCCACAGTTTCTTGTGACCCACACACTCTAATGACTTTGCATAGTCAATGAAACGCAGATAGACATTCCTCTGGTACTGTCTACTTTTAGCCAAAATCCATCTAACATTAGCTTTAATATCCTTATTACCACAGTGTCTTCTAAACCCAGCCTGCCCATCTGGCAGTTCTCTGTTGAAGTGCTGATCCAGTCAATCAGATTTGTCCGGAAGAGGGTGAAATCAGGCTGCTTCTGCAAGGTAAGGATTCTGAAGCTCCATCTGACATACTTTGGGCATGTTGGAAAGAGGGGGCAATCTTTGTAGAAGAACATCATTCTTGAGAGGGTGGAGGGTGGATAGCACAAGAGAGGAAGACCTTGGATGATATGGATTAACTCAGTAACCGGGGTAATGGAGGTAAGTGTGTCAGAGACAATAAGTTTGGTCCAGGTTAGAGTAGGGTTCAGAACTGTTGAACCTAGGGTTGCTTTGAGTTCCAAACGACTCAATGGCATATAACAACAACAATACAAAATTCTACCATTCTATCTCCAGACCTATTTTTGTCACCAAATCCATATTTTCCAAGTATTGATCCACTTTTTACATTCTATTTACCTATTATTTTAATGCATCTTGTTTACATGTTCAATCAATTTCCATCTGCAAACCTTGGTAGAAATTTTCAATTTCCTACTCTTTCTATCTGGCTTTTGGTACATATATTTGAATGATAGTGATATTAAAAAACTCTCAATGCACAAAAGAAAAAAAGGGAAAATTTACCAATATTTTAAATATTCCACATTTGATGTTGTTGATAAAATACTTACTGAAATAAATAATAGTAAAAGTTTTCAAAATGTAGGTAAAAATTTTTTTCTATAATTATATTTTATTAATTTTCATAAACATTTACAGAGATTTTGGGCTTCCAATGTAGGTAAAAATTTTGTGTATTATTAAATTAAGTTGTGAAAATATTGTTAAAATCATGTGATCTGGAAAAAATACAGAAAAATTACATAATACTTAAACCCACTAAAATATAAAAACCATTCACTGCTGTAAAGTTTATTCTGACTCATATCTTCTCTCTAATGGGGTTCTAAAGCTTTAGAACTTTATAGAAGATGACTGTCCCTCTTTTATCCTATAGAGCCACTGATTCATTGAAAAGGCTGTCAAGAACATATTGCACTATGTCATAGGGATTTCTCGATAGAGTTTTTATACTCGTTATTAGAATGTTTTGGAAGCTGTTATTATTATAAACTGTTAACAAGAATGTTATATTTCACAATCTCTTCAAAAACAATACAACCGTATTTGTCAAAATTTAAACTAATATCCTTCAAGTTATTAATATTAATAATAATAACATTTATATGTAGTTTATCTTTATATTAGTGACTGTTACAAATACCTTATCTAATTGGTTCATCTAGTCCCTAAAAAATCTCTGATGGAGCTAAAACTAATATATATATTTTTCAGATAAGATTATTAAAAAAGGAAAAGCCAGTAAATTAACTGAAAAAATTGACAAATACAGGTTTGAATACAGTTTGGTTCTGAAATCCAGATTTTGAGAAATTTTATGTTTATCTCTTGTATCCAATTTCTGGGTTCCAAGTCATACAAACAAAACTAATTATTTATCCATCTCGTATTAAATTAAACTGGCATTATGCGATGATACATATTTCAATGTAACGAAATGCAGAAAAAGTAAATGTGAGGAGGTGTTGAAAAAAGATACGTGGCTTATCTAGGACATGTTTTTGCTAGGTGGAAGAGAGTGGACTCCAATTCGTAACTTAGTGTACAACTGATGGAAACTCTACTCAATCCTGCATCATCCTTGCAATTTCTACTGTGCAAAAGCACATTGTTGCAGTTACTATGTCTTCCTTTTTGTGTTTGTCTCTACACCCTTATAAGCATGTCATCCCTTTCCAATGACTGGTGCCTTCTAGTAACATGTCCAAAGTATGTGAGATGAACTTTCAAAATCTTTGCTTCTCATAAGCAATCTGACTACACTTCCTCAAAAACAGATCTCTCTGTCAAATTGACAATATATGATATATAGGTATTTGTGAAGTTTATTTCTCAATATGACTTTTTTTTTAGCATGGATGACTGACTATATGAAGAGGCTGGAGTGATGCATATTGTCTTATCCATAAACAGACTGGCTATCTACAATTCCACAGGAGGTTTGGCTGGTCTCCACAATCAACAAGAGGATTGGCTAGTCTTCCCAACAAATTGAACAGCTCTAGCAACAGAGAATAGAATATCTTCCCTGAACAGAAAAAAGAATTCTTCCCCCAGCCAAGAAGAGGGATTTCCCTGAACCCAGTAGGGCATGGTTTGGCAAAGGCAGTGATGGCTGAACTGGAGCATTGACATGAGATGGGTCTTTGATGGGGATAGCGGAGGGGAACCAAGATGGCAGGACAGATAATTTCATTAGATTATTGGGTGGAAAGTCAATAGTAGCAGGACTGAGAACACTGTTAGACAATTGAGTGGAGAGCCGATATTGGCAAGGCTAAGAACTTTTTTGGACTATTGTGGATTTGATGCCAATATAAGCAGGACTAGGAATTTGAGAACACTTAGAGCCATGAGGCTTGAGGCTGAGGTACCTACAAGCACATTTTGGGAGCTGTCTTTACTGTATTCTGTTATTAATCTGGATTATAACCATTTGACCTATAACCATATGGTCGTGTGTGTTCTGTGAGCTATGACTTTGCATTTTGGACTCACCAAAGCACTAAGATCAGTGTTGAGATGAATAGAAAGGGATATGGGATTGTGGAAGACATGTCTGATCTCATGGGAATTGGTGTTGTGTTACTGAAATGGTGAAAGGAGACTATGTCTCTCCGTGAAGTTGGAAAAGTCAGATATGGCACTACACAGATAACCCTCACTTTTTTTAGAATATTCCATATGTTGTTATGTGATATTGAGTCACCTGTGATTCATAGCAGCCCTGTGTACAACAGCCCTAAACCCTCTCTGTCTTGTGCCAATCTTATTGTCTCTGACACACCTACCTCCATTACCTCAGACACTGAATCAATCCATTTCATCGAGGGTCTTACTCTCCTGCACTGTCCCTCCAACCTCCCAAGAATGATGTCCCTATCCAAGGACTTGCCCCTCTTTGCAATTTTTCCAATGTCAGATGAGGCTTCAGAATTCTTATCTCCAAGGAACAGCCTATTTTAATCCTCTACAGGATGAACTTGTTCCTTCTCTTAGTAGTCTATGGTATCTTCAATACTCTTCTCCAAAACCACATTTCAAAGGCATCAATTCTCCTTCTATCATCCCAGTCATTGTTCAACTCTCTGATGCATAGCAAGTGATTGCAAAGGCCATGGTCTGTATCAGATGCACTTTAGTCTCTGGACTGACATCATTGTTCTTCTTGAGAGGTCGTTGACAGCAAACTTTACCAATGTACTGTGTCTTTTAATTTCTGGCTGCTGGTGCCAAGAGTGTTGACTGTGAAGCCAAGCAAACTAAAGCTGTGAATAATCTCAATCTCTTCACCATCCATCTTGTTGTTGCCAATCAGTCCAGTGGTGTGAATCTTTGTTTTCTTGATATTGAGCTTCAATTCATATTGAAGGTTGCAGTCCTTGACCCTCTGCAGCAAGTGCTTCAGGTTCTCATCAGTTTCAGCAAGCAGGGTTGTTTCATCTGCATAATATAGATTGTTGATGAGTCTTCCTCCAATCCTGATACCACACTTCTCCTTGTAGAGCTCAGTCTTCCGGAAAACCTGTTCAGTATATAGATGGAAAAGCTATGGAGATAGGAAACATCCCTAGCATACACACTTCCCAATTCTGAACCATGCAGTGCAAAAAGACAAAGTAAACTATTATAATGAAATGTGTGAAGAGCTAGAGTCAGAAAATCAAAGGAGCCAAATTCGCTCAGCATTTCTTAAGCTCAAGAAACTGACGAACTAATTCAAGCCTTGAGTTGTAATACTTAAGGATACTCTGAGTAGAATAAGAAATGATCCAGGAATTATTAAAAGAAAATGGAGGCTTTACAGATGCTGTCGCTTCAGCAGTATAGTTGTTTGCTAGGCTAGCCCCGGCCATGGTCAAGCCCATCGATTACTTCGACATCACCACTGTTGGTGAACTTTTAGGCCACATTTCCTTTGAGCTGTCTGCAGATAAAGCCCCAAAGATAGCAGAAAACTTCCTTTCTCTGAGTACTGGGGAGAAAGGATTTGGTTACAAGGGTTCCTGCTTTCACAGAATCATTCCTGAGTTTATGTGCCAGGGTGGAGACTCCACACACCGTAATAGTCCTGGTGGCAAGTCCATCTATGGGGAGATGTTTGATGATGAGAACTTCATCCTGAAGCACACAGGTCCTAGCATACTGTCTATGGCAAATGCTGGACCAATACAAATGGTTCCCAATTCTTTATCTGTACTGCTAAGACTGAATGGTTGGAGGGCAAGAATGTAGTCTTCCACAAGGTGAAAGAAGGCATGAACATTGTGGAAGCCATGGAGTGCTTCAGGTCCAGGAAAGGCAAGATCAGCAAGAAGATGACCATTGCTGACTGTGGACAACTCTAATTATGATCTGTATTTCACGTTTTCTCTTAATCACCACATCATTCCTTCTACTGCTCCAGAAATCACCCCGTGACCCCCCCTCCAGAGTGCTTGCAGTACCTTTTAATCTTGGTTCTCTTGCTACAGTTCTTTGGGTTCCATGTTTTCTTTATTTCTCTCCAAGGTTAGCAGGATTGCAGACTTACATTGATGACTGAAATAAAAACTAGACAACACTATTGTCTGTTCTTATTTGGATTAAAATGTTGGTACAGGTCTTTGAGCATAACATCAGTAACTGCTTGAATATTAAAGTACTTAATATGCTTACTAAATTCCATAGTACTTCCCACCCTTTCTGACTTAGTATGTTAGTATGATAGCAAGAAGACTTAATGTCACTGTATATATCCCTATACTGTATTTTGAGTATAATACTGATAAAGGCTGTAACTTTGAGAATGTAAAAAAAAAAAAAAAATTCAAGCCTCAAGTTGCAATACTTAGAATATCAAATTATTCAGGAAAAAAAAAAAGAAAAAGGAAAGAGTATACAGAGTCACTGTACCGAAAGGAACTGGCAGACACAAGAGAATTTCATGAAACAGCTTATGAGCAAGAGCCTGTGATGATGAAGGGGGAAGTTCAAGCTGCTCTGAATGAATTGGCAAAAACAAGGCCCCAGGAACTGACAGTATACCAATTGATATATTTCAACAAACAGATACTGACCTAGATGTGCTCACCAAGTTTTGCCAAAATGTCTGGAGGACATCACCTATCTGGCTGACTGGAAGAGATCTATATTTGTTCCTATTCCAAAGAAAGGTGATCTGACAGAGTGTGGAAATTATCAAACAATATCATTAATATCACATGTAGGCGAGATTCTGCTGAAGATTATCAGAAAACAACTGGAACAGCTCATCAACAGACAACACTGCCAGCAGTGCAGGCTGGGTTTAGAAGGAGCCATAGTTTAAGGGATATTATAACTAATGTTAGACGGATCTTAGCTGAAAGTAGTGAGTACTAGAGGAATGTCTATCTGTGTTTCATTGACTATGCAAAGGCATTTGACTGTGTGGACCACCATAAACTGCAGCTAACCCTGAGAAGAATGGGAATCCCAGAACACTTGATTGTGCTTATGCAAACTGTCAGAACAGAGCAAGGGAAAACTGGATGGTTCATATGCTATATAGAAAATGTATTATTTTAAAGCCATTAATAACATGAATTACCACAATACCAGTTTCTATGAAATGGCTTATATAAGATATTATAAGGAAAAGAAAAATATATGAAATTTATGTTTATTTTGATGCATTGTTTTTAAAGATAATACCAAATAAATAGCTAGACTGTTAGAGTCTGTTTGCATGCATTATTACTGAAGGGTGTGAAAATGTTGTTTGGAGGAAAAGTGAAAAGAGAGTACTCCAGTACGCTTAAAAAGAGGGGAAAAAAAACACAACCCACCAAAAATCGGTTTAACATTTCATTCATATAAAATAGATAAGTGGGTGTGAAGAAAAAAAACAGTAAAAAATATGCAGTTAAATATTAACATTTGTGATTTTAGCTTAAAATTTGCCTTTATTAAGCCATTACAGTTAGCCTCCTCTGGAGACACATAGTCTTTCCAATTAGTGTGGACTTGGAAACTAACAATAGTTGTGAGACTAGGATAAGAAAAAGAGTGCTTCACACACTGATCAGCAAGACTTGAGGAAAGCAAGACTTGTGGTAGCAAGACTTGAGGGAGAATAGAGCAAGACCTTTGTAATGGTGGTGGAGAAACTGTGGTATTACAGTGGAGAAACAAAGTGTTACTTAATACTTATTGCATTTCTGCTGGCCATAGATAAATGTTTTGGCTTATCTTACTGGACACTTGAAGGAGAAGCTGACTTATAAAAATTCCGAGGCTATCCTTGCTGAACGACTTGGATTTGACCTCTGAACTGAAACCAGAGCCAAGACTAATCAAGAAATTGTTCTTTGAAACTGCTAGGCTAGACCCTAAACTTGTTTTTTGAGATATTCCTTGCTTCTCCCATTCTTCAACTTACTTCCTGAGTAGATTCTGTTGGTACCACATCTGTGAATCAAAAATGTATAAAAAGAACCTTGTGCTGTTCTTGTGGCTCTAAAGGGCTCAATGGAGCTGGACGATAGGCTCTTTGTCTTCTTTCTACTCTGGAGCAGTGAGGGGCAGTCCTATTCTCACTCTCTCAGGCCCTTTCGGAGAGACATTCACAGCCCTGCACTATCATGTCCTGTTTAGTGCTCTTTAGGCAACCTTAATCAAATAAGCCAGGGGCTACAGTCGGAAAATCAAAAGGGCCAAACTCGCTCAGCATTTCTTAAGTTGAAGTAACTAAAGAAAGAAGTCAAGCTGCAAGTTGCAGTGGTTAAGGATGCTGTAGGCAGACTATTGAATGATTCACGAAGCATTAAAAGAAGATGAAAGGAGTATAGAGACACTTTACCAAAAAAGAATTCGAAGACACTGAAGAATTTCAAGAAACAACATACGATCAATAGGCAATAGTAATGAAGGAGGAAGTTCAGGCTGCTCTGAAGGATATGGAAAAAATAAAGTCCCCAGAATTGATGAATACCAATGAATATATTTCAACAAACAGATGATGCCCTGGACTTGCTCACCAGGTTGTTCCAAGAAATCTGGAGGACAACCATCTGGTCAACAGAATGGACAAGATCCACATTTATTCCCATTCAAGAAAAAAAAAAAAGCTGACCTGACACTGTGAAAATTATTGTACAATATCATTTATATTACACAAAAATCACAGAAAAATCCTTTTGAAGATTAGCCAAAAAACAACTGAAACAGTACATTGACAGAGAACTACCAGAAATACAAGCTGGGTTTAGAAGGGTTTGTGGCAATACAGATGTTATAGCAAATGTCAGATGGATCTTGGCAGAAAGCAAAGAGTACCAGAGGGCTACCTTCAAATGCAAATACATTTGACAATGTTTATCACAACAAATTGTGGTTAACCTTGAGGAGAGTGGGAATCCCAGAATACTTGCTTGTGATAATTCAAATTCTATACTTGGAACAGGAAGCAGTCCTCAGAACACAGCAGGGAAACACTACATGGTTCAAAATCAGGCAGGGAGTGTGTCAGGGATGCTTCTTGTCACCATACCTTTTCAATCTACATGCAGAACAGATCATTCGGGCTTTAAGAGGAGGAATAAGGAATCAGAATTAGAGGAAGACTCATTTAAAACCTACATTATGCCAATGACACAACCTTGCTTGCTGAAACTGAGAAGGACCTGAAGTGAATGCTGCAGAAGGTCAAGGACTACAGTCTTCAATATGGCTTGAAGCTCAGCATCAAGAAGACAAAGATTCTCATCACCATGCCAATTGGCAGCACCATGATGGATAGAGAAGAGACTGAGGTGTTTACAGTTACAGATTGCTCAACTCCACAGTCAACACTCTTGGCACCAGCAGTCAGAAAATCAAAAGGCAAATTCTGTTAGGTGAATCTGCTTTCAGGGACCTTTCCACAGTACTGAGAAGCAGCCATGTCACTTTAGAGACTAAGGTGCACCTGATCCAGTCCATAGTCTTCACAATTACTTGCTGTGCATCAGAAAGCTAGAAAACGAGTAACGAAGATAGAGTAAAACTTGATGCCTTTCAGTTGTGGTGCTGGAGAAGAAGCTTGAACATATCAAGGACTGCCAAGAAAAATAAATAAGTCTGTCTTAGAGTGAAACCAAGTTTCTCCTTGGAGTCTAGAATTTTAAAGCTCTTTCTTACATACTTTGGGCATGTGGCCACGAGGTATTGATCTTTGGAGAAGGACGTCATGCTTTGCAAAGTTGGACGGACAAAGCAGGAGAGGAAGACCCCAGATAAGATGGATTGATACAGTGACTAGAGCAATAGAGGTAGGTATGTCTGAGTCAGTGAGACTAACTCAGGACAGGGCAGGCTTCCGATCTATTGTAAATGAGGTCACTATGGGGTGCAGGTGACTCACGGCACATAACATGAATAACAACAGGATTATGAAAATTATGAATGTGACAAAATATTAAGAAATAGTTATTGTCATTAACAAATACTAGTAATTTGAAATTTCTGAATTATTGTATGCCATCAAGCTTAGGTGACTCAGAGCTAACCTTCCAGCAGGTTTTCAGTGGCTATATATTGCGTGTTGATTTTAGAGACAAGCAAACTAAAGCTGTTAACAATCTCAATCACTTCACCATCTATCATGATGCTGCCAATCCTTCCAGTGCTGAGAATCTTTGTTTTCTTGATGTGGAGCTTCAATCTATATTAAAGGCTGCAGTCCTTGACCCATTGCAGCAAGGGCTTCAGGTCCAGATTGTTGATGAGTCTACCGCCAATCCTGATGCCACACTTCTCCTTATAGAGCCCAGCCTCCTGGATAATCTGTTCCACATATAGATTGAAAAGATATGGAGATAGGACACAACCTTGGTCCACACCCTTAACAATTTAGAACCATGCAGTGTTTCCTTGCTCTGTTCTGATGACTGCCTCCTGGTCCAAGTATAGATTTTTCATAAGTACATTTAAGTGTTCTGGGATTCCCGTTCTTCTCAGGGTCAGTCACAGTTTGTTGTGATCCACTCAATCAAATACCTTTTCATAGTCAATGAAACACAGATAGATATTCCTCTGGTACTCTCTGCTTTCAGCCAAGATCCATCTGATTTTAGCTATAACATTCCTAGTACCATGGCCTTTTCTAAACCCAGCCTACATTTCAGGTAGTTTTCTTGGTACCATCATCCAGGAAATTAAAAGACAAATTGCACTGAGAAAGTCTACTGTCAGATACCTCTCCAAAATACTGAAGAGTGATGATGTCAATCTGGAGAGTAAGGTGCACCTGATGCAGGCCATAATCTTTTCAATTACTTATTATGCATCAGAGAGCTGCACAATGACTAGGGATGATAGAAGGAGAATTGATGCCTATGAGTTGTCCTGCTGGAGGAGAGTATTATATTATACATTATACCATGAACTGCTAAGAGAATAAACAAGTTCGTTCTGGAGATGTTAAAGCCAGGCTGCTCCTTGAAGACAAGTATTCTGAAGCTTCATCTGATATATTTTGGACATGGTGCAAGTCATCATCAGTCCTTGGAGAAGGACATCATGCTTGGGAAGTGGAGGGACACAGTAGGAGAGGAAGACTCCCAATGAGATGGACTGATTCAGTGACTAGGGTAATGGAGTTAAGTGTATCAGAGGCAGTGAGATTGGTACAGGATAGAGCAGACTTTAGGGCTGTTGTACATAGTGTTGCTATGAGTCACAGATGACTCGACAGCACATAACAACAACAACAACAATGTATATTGCCTGAGAGGATATTACTTACATTTCTTTCATGAGCTTGCTGGCAGATTCAAAGTAAGAGTGTTTATATATCTATTTAGAGATTTATTATGTTAAGAAAACCAAATTACTTTAATTTTTTGGTAAGCTTAAATGTTTGTGTTCAAGTTTATTGTTTATTTGGATTTTTTTAAGAAATGAGATATTAACACATGTTTTCATTTGCTCATGGGTTCAATTTGTGATATAATCATACTTTGATTTTCTGGATTTAAAAATATTTCATATCTATGTGATACTCTGTCCCAATAGTCAAGTTGTTTCTTAGAAATGAATGTACCAAGCATAAAATATTATAACAAAAATGAATAACAAGTTTGAGAATCTCAGAAGGATATATTGACTGCAAATAGAAGAATCTGTGAAAGCAAGTTTGGATTACTCAGTAGGCAAGGTACATAGCCTCCTTTCTGCTAATCTACAGTGAAAAGTTTAACCCCTCTTCCACCACAGGAAATATGTGGTGAGACTCAGGAGGAATATCTCACCACAGATTAGCAAGCAAACACAATTAAGCCTGTGTGCACCATATCTTTTGACTAATCTAGCCCTAGTGAAAATATCTAACTTTGTTGTTGTTCTAATGTCTCTCCAATACTCAAAGGCTCAATAAGTTAATATAGCCTGGATTCGATGAAGCCAAAGCAAACAAAATATAATTCCAGGCTTGAACTAACATGGATAAAATTGTTCAACTTTATAATGGAACAAGCAAAACAATCTACACCAAGAAGAGTACTGATTATATATTGGCCTAGGCTTCCAAAATGATAGCATTAATTAGCTAACAGAAGGTCTAATTATTAAAAGGCTTTCCTCTTCATCAAACAAGTAATATTTTAATGTATCACACTTTGAAAAGCCTAAAATTCATTTACTTGCCCTTTGAGTAACAGTAAGATTTGGACTACATCTGGGGAAAAGAAGACATTACTATCTGTTGAAGTTAACAGCAGAACTTTAAGCGTTTTGCCTGGGAAATAAGTACTAGTCTCAGATTTGGCCCCATATTTATAAATACATTAATCAAGGGAGAAGATCTACCCCAGGCAATTAGTTTTGACAGTGGAACAGTAAAAAGGCCATAATTAATGGCTTTTTATAATTATTCTTCCTTGTGTGGACATTAGCTGGTGGTCAGGCATTAATTGTGACATCTACATGATTGCCTATCAGTGAAAAGAACGTTTTGCAGCTTAATTATGTATTTCAGGGACACATGTATCTTGTAGCTTTCAGAATCCCTTTAAACAAATGTAAGTCATTAAAAAACCTAAGAAGACTGAGAAAAGAGGGCATTCCCTCCATTCCATCCTTTCTTGTCTTATTTAAATTTCTTGGGTCATATCCATGCAACTCTGTCATGCTCATGCCACTGCTCCAAACACAACATGAACAGTCACTTGGATAACATTAAAAACTTATTTCTTAAACTATCTACAATTTAAGTGCTCAGTGGATACTTGGAACTAGGGCCGAACTACTACATCAGCAGTGCAGAGATACAGTTTTTTCTCTGGATGACTCCACTCTGCTTTCTGTAGCTTCTTACTGCGGTGTATGACGGTCTGTGTGCACAAGTAATCACAAGGGGTTTTTCTGGGGTCATATGCTTTTACGGGCTTGTGTTTGATGTGCAGTACTTCTCTTCCCACCCGGAGCAGGGTCCTTGAGGCCTGGCCTAGGGTTTAAGGCAGGTGATGGCTTAAAGCCCGGAAGGGCCTCGGGCCTGGTTCAAATTGCTTTTTTGTCAAACATTCTTCTAGGTGATATAGCACTGGTCTGTGCATTGCTGTTGAGAGGTAACTCATGGCTGCTGTGATGCTAAACACCGTGACACTGATGTACCATATGTGATAATGGTTACCCATGGTGGACAGTGTTTGGTGGAGCTTCCCAACCAAAACAAGCTTGTAACCACGAGTGGCATAGTGGCATCCACTTCTGAAATGGCTTGCCTACAGAAACTCTATAAACAGTGCTCAGGTCTTTTATTCATAGGGTTGCTATGAGTCGTCTATGACTCGACGGCACCTAACATCAACAACAGGAAATTGTAGTTGATGGCAACCAATCTACTGCCATTGAGTAGTCTGACTCATAGTGAAGCTCTATTGACTTCTAACTTAAATTATAACTTAAATGACTTAAAGTTGGTTAACATTGAGAGGAATGGGAATCCCAGAACACATTATCGTGCTCATGGAAAATCTATACTTGGACCAGGAAGCAGTCTTCAGAACAGAGGAAGGGAACACTGCATGATTCAAAATTAGTAAAGGAGTGTGTCAAAGATGTACCCTGTCCCCATACTTTTTCAATCTGTATGTTGAACCAATCATTTAGGAAGCTAGACATTATGAGGAGAATGTGGCGTCAGGATTGGAGGAAGACCCATCAACAACCTGTGTTGTGAAGATGACACAACCCTGCTTGCCAAAGCTGAGGAGGACTTGAAGTGTTTGTTGAAAAAGGTCAAGGACTGTAGTATCCAGTATAGAATGAAGCTCTTCATCAAGAAAACACAGATTCTCATCACTGGGCTAATTGACAACACAATGAGAGATAGAGAAGAAATTAATATTGTTAAAAATTTCAGTTAGCTCAATTTCTCTATAAAAACTCTTGGCACTAGCAGTCAGGAAATCAGAAGAAGAATTTTCTTGGGAAAGTCTGCTGTCAGATTCCTTTCCGGAGTGCTGAAGGTGCTACACATCTTAGAGCTGGACAATGACTAAGGATGAGAGAAGATTGATTGATGCCTTTGATTTGTGGTTCTGTAGAAGAGTATCGAATATAACATGAACTGCCTAAAAAACAAACAGATCTGTCCTGGAAAGAGTGAAATTAATTTGTTTCTTAGAGGTACGAATTTTGAAGCTTTGTTTCGCATACTTTGGGCATGTTGCAAGGAGGGATCAGTCCTTGGAGAAGGACATCATACTTGGAAGGGTGGAGGGACAATGAAAGAAGATGCTAGATGAGGTGAAATGACATAGTACTTGAGGTATTGGTGGTAGGCGTGTTGGAGACAGTGAGACTGACTCAGGATAGGCAGGAATTCAGTGCTATTGTGTACTCGTGCGTTTGCTACTTGTCATAGGAGACTGAATGGCACATAACAACAACAACAATAAATTGCACCAGAAGATACTTCTGACCTGCCCCTCCCCTCAGAGTTGCTAGTAGATTAAAAATATTTGGTTAGTAACAAAACATGCTAGACTATAAAGTCAACATATAGAAAAAACACCGTGAAGGCTAGAGTTTTATTTTGCTCACTAATGTGTCCTCAGAGTCCAGATTACTACTGGTCTCAGAGTAATGTTCCAAACTATTGAATAATTGATTAAGTTTTTGACACCTCTTTCTCCTGTATTCCCTTTACTAGTTTTGGGATTGCATCTAGACAGAGGTACAATCTTAGGTCTGCCTGGAGATACCCAAGCACAACTCTTACAAAGTGAAGAACCATGGTAACATTAGGTACTCGTTTGAGCTTATCATTTTATTTAAAGTGCCAAATTATATATATATTAGTTAGTTTTGATAAAATATTTCTTCAGAAGATGGTAAGTATTGTTTAACCAATTATGATTAACCTGAGACACAGTATCAGGTTATTCAATAACAAGGTTAACATTAAGTTACCTATACTTCTTACTAATCAGTTGTGAAAAGTTTCATAAATCATTAGTACGTATGCACCAATAATTCTATGAACACCTTACTCACTATTCATTCTTATTAGTATTTTAAAATTGAAAAGATGTTTTAATTTTGTAGGAAGGTGCTGTGGGAATAAAAGGAAAACAGATGTCAATTATATTTAATAGAATCTTTGATGTGATGAAAATAAACCAGATCAGTTTTCCACGATGTTGTTTTTGCTATTAGGTACCAACAACTCAAGTACAACTCATAGCGACCCCGTGAACAAAAGATCTGATCTGAACCCTGTTCTATCCTGCGCTAAGCTCACACTTTCTAAGACACAAGAGCCAATTGCCGCAGTCAACATGTCAGTCCACTGGGTTGAGGGTTTTCCTTTCCTTTGTCAACGCTCCACCCTTCTCAACATCACATCCTTCTCCAAGGAGTAGCTCTTCCTAACAATATGTCCAAAGTACGTGAGGCAAAGCCTCATCATTCTTGCCTCCAAAGAGTTTTCCAGCTGCAACCTTCCCAAGACATATCTGTTCGTTCTCTTGACCATCCAGGGATGTTCAGTGCTCTTCTCCAACACCACAACTCAAAGGGCTTAATTCTTTTTCTGTCATTCATATTCATTGTCCAGCTCTCAGATGCATAGCAAGCAATTGGAAAGACCATTGCCTGAAACAGATGCACCTTACTCGTAAAACTGGCATCATTACTCCCCAATAATTTGAAGATGTCTCTAATTTCAGATTTTCTCAGTGCAACGCATCTCCTTATTTCCTGACTTCTTGTACTAAGGGTATTAATTATGGATATAAGCAAGATGAACCTGTTGACAGTTTCAATCTCCTTTCCATTCATCGTGACACTGCCTATTAATCCAGTGGTAAGAATCTTTGTTTTCTTGACACTGAAATGCAATCTATACCTAAGGCTATATCCTTTGATCTTCTGCAGCAAGTGCATTAAGTCCTCCTCATTTTCATTAAGCAAGGTTGTGTCATCTGCATAATGCAGGATGCAGGTTATTGATGAGTCTCCCCCCAATCGTTATGCAACACTTCCCTTCATAGAGCCCAGGTTCTTGGGTAATTTGCTCAGCATACAGATTGAATAGTTATGAAGAGAGAATACAACCCTGACACACTCTCTTCTCCATTTTAAACCGTGTAGTGTTCCTTGGCTCTATTAGCACAACAGTCTCCTGGTCCAGGTATAGGTTCCACATAAGCACAATTAAGTTCTCTGGGATTCCCATTCTTCTCAGTGTCAGCACAACTTGTTATTATCCACACAGTCACATGCCTTTGCTTAGTCAAAAAAGCACAAATGAATGTTCTTCTGGTATTCTTTACTTTCAGCCAGGATCCATCTGATAATAGCTCTGATATCCCTAGTGCTTGAACTTCTAGCAGTTCCCTATTTATGTGCTGTTCTAGCTGTTTTTGAATGATCTTCAGTAGTATTCTGCTTGCATGTGATATTAATGATATTGTTTGATAGTTTCCACATTTTGTTGTACACCTTTCTTGGTAATGTGAACAAATATGGACCTCTTCCAATCCATTAGTCAGACTGCTCTCTTCCAAATTTCCTGGCATAGACAGGTGAGTGACATAGTACTTGAGGTATTGGTGGTAGGCGTGTTGGAGACAGTGAGACTGACTCAGGATAGGCAGGAATCAAGGCTGTTTCTGTTAGTTGAAATAAAACAAACAATAAGCAGATTTTTCACTATAGATTAATTAAAAACCACAAGTAAATTCATGCTTGCCTTGTTTATTAGATAAGGTGACTCTGGGCATGAACAGAAAAGTGAGCCAATAATTGCTTTAATAAAATTAACAAGAATTTTAACTAATTACATTAGAGAGAAAAAAAACCAAACTTACAGCAATGCCTGTGAGAGCTGAAGCTCCATGAAAATCTTTCAAGTCTCAAAAAACTCTCTGCTTGGGGAAAAAATGTGTACACAGTGTAATACCAGAGCTCCATGGAAATTCTGGAGGAACTCTCAACTTTTCTAGGAAGTAGTGATTGGTTAAGTTGACTTGCTCCAAATACTTAATTTTCTTAGAGCAGGTTTGAGTTGATGCTTTATTGAGTTGTTCAATCTGCTTGGTATTTCCTTCTTTGGTACACTGGATTTCTGCTAGTGGTTGTTGCATTTGTATCTATGGCATCAAAGAAGTAAAAGAGGCTCCATAGATAGCTCTCTTTCACGTCCTGACTCATTTTCAAATTTCATTCTGATATTTAAAAGCATCTGAGTATATGGAGTTGTTTTGTTGATGTTGTCTCTGTCCTCATGCCCACCTACTCCAAAGGATTTATGGCTCTCTGAACACTAAAATATCATTATCCCCATCTCCTGTAGGAGTAGGCACCAAAGAATGCATTAAAACCAGCTAGGGTGATCATGGTAAGAAAGGGTTGTGGTGGTTGTTGTTGTGTGCCGTTGAGTCATTTGCGTCTCATAGCGACCCTATGTACACAGTCCTAAACCCTGCTATATCCTGTGCCAATCACACTGCCTCTGACACAGCCATCCGATTATCCCAGTCACTGAATCAATCCACCTCATAGAGGGTCTTCCCCTCCTGCGCTGTCCCTCTACCCTACCAAGCATGATGTCCCTCTCCAAAGACCTGTCTCTCCTTACAACATGTCCAAAGTATGTCAGACGAAGCCCCAGAATCCTTGCCTCCAAGGAGCAGCCTGGTTTAACCCTCTCTAGGATGAATCTGTTTTCTTGGCAGTCCATGGTACATTCAGTACTCTTCTCCAGCACCACAGCTCAAAGACGTCAATTCTCCTTCTATCCTCCCTAGTCATTGTCCAACTCTCTGATGCGTAACAAGTGATTGCAAAGACCATGGCCTATATCAGGCGCACCTTAGTAGAGTGATTGATCTAGTTTTTTCATACCCTGAGGGAAAGGTTATGTGTTTTTTGAGGGCTTAAAATATATCTCTGATGCAATAAGTAACACTCAACTATAGACCTAAAAGTTATCTCTGGTGGCTTAGCAGTAAAGATTTGATCTGCTAACTCAAAAAGAACACAGTTTAAATACACTAGCTGCTCTGTTGGACAATGACAAGGGAAGATAGAAGAAAATTGATGCCTTTGAGCTGTGGTGCTGGAGAAGAGTATTTAGGGTACCAAGGACTGCTAGGAAAACAGATTCTTCCTGGAGAGGATGAAGCCAGAATGGTTCATGTAGTCAAGGATTCTGAGGCTTTGTCTGACATACTTTGGACATGTGGTAAGAAGGGACCAGTCCTTGGAGAGGGACATCATGCTTGGGAGGGTGGAGGGACGGCACAGGAGAGGAAGGCCCTCTCTGCAGTGGATTGATTCAGTGACTGGGGTAATCGGGATGGTTGTATAGGAGACAGTGCGACTGGCACAGGACAGAGCAGAGTTTAGGGCTGTTTTACATAGGGTTGCTATGAGTCCCAATCGACTTGATGGCACAGAACAGCTGCTCTGTGGGAGAAAGACAGGTAAACTTCTGTGAAATTTACAGCTTCTGAAAACCTAATAGACAGGTTTCAAAAACTGGAAGTTGATTCCAACTTCATAGTATGTAATGCCAACAACAACTATTATATAGTTCATATTAAAAGAAAATAAATTACTTTTCCTTTTCTTACAGATTTTTGCCTTACACAATTTCTAGCTTTCACAGGTCTTACTGTATTTTATTAGAAAGGTTAAAACAAACAAACAAAAAACTAACAAAAAAGAAACCTCGATTTGAAAATGCCAACCCACAAAAAAAATGATTAGGAAATAAGAGAAATTATTGATCTGGAAATGACAGGATATCCCAAAGATGAATTTTTGGCATTATGTATATCATACACACAAAATAAGAGAGGAGAAGCATTATGACAAGAATTTTAAATTCTTTTACCTCATTATGTAAATGTCAATTGAGACTTGCAACAGTGATGTTAAGAGCCATTGATTTACCTGTGACTCATGGTGACCCTGCGAAGAACAGCTCTAAACTCTACCCTGTCCTGAATCAATCTCACCAAATCTGACATTCCTACTCCCACTGTCCTAGTTACTGTATCAATCCATCTCATCTGGAGTCTTCCTCTCCTGCACTATTACTCCACCCTTTTGAGCATGATCTCATTCTCCAAGGACCAATCTCTCCTTGCCACATACCCAAAATATGTGAGAAGGAGCTTAAAAAATCCTAGCTTCAAAGGAGAAATTTGATTTCATCTTCTCCAAGATAAACTTATTTGTTTTCTTGGTGGTCCATGGTATGTTCAAGACTCTTCTCCAGTACCATAGCTCAAAGGCATAAATTCTTCTATCTTCCTTAGTCATTATCCAGCTCTTTGATGCACAGCAAGTAATTGCAAAAACCAGGGCCTGAATTTGGTGCACCTTACTGTCTGGACTGAAATTTTTGCCTCTCATTACCCTTATGACGTACCTGACAATAGATTTTCCCAGTGCATCTCCTCTTTTGATTTCCTGACTGCTGGTGCCAAGAGTGTTGATTGTGGAGCCAAGTAATTGTTAACAACCTCATGGTACTGCACATTGGTCCAGTGTTGAGAATTTTTGTCTTCTTGAGATTGAGCTACAATCCATATTGAATTAAATAGCTCCTTACCTTCTGCAGTAAGCATTTTAGGTCCTCCTCAGTTTCAGTAAGCAAGTTGTGTCATCTGCACAATACAGGTTGTTAATGAGTTTATTCCGATCCTCATGACTCATCCTCCTCATAACGTTCAGGCTCCCAAATCATCTGTTCTACATATAAATTGAAAAGATGTGAAGGCATCACAAGAACACGGAGATACCCCAAATGTCCAACCACAATAGAATTAATTGAAAAATTATGGTACATTCACACAATGGAGTACTACACAGCACACAGGAGCAATGATTTTGTAAATTACTACCTAACTTGGGAGGGGTGGGAGAGTATTATGCTGAGTGAACTTAGCCCCATAAAGACAAATAATATATAAAACTATTACTATAGAATGAGTATGAGGATCTAAGAGGGGAGGTGGAAGCAGAGGAGTGAGGATGGGTGGGGAATGAGTGTTAATCATAGGGTCATACAATGTGATGGGTGAGTAAAGGAGATGTGTGAGGGAAATGGGAACAATTCAGTGTGAAAAGCAATGTATTTGAACTTTGTAAATAAACCAGTATAAAATTAAAAAAATAAATAAAAGAAAGTGTATGGAGACAGAGTATGTCCCTGACACACTCCTCTTCTGATTTTGAACCATGTTTCTGTGCTCGGTTCTGAGGATGGCTTCCTGGTCCAAGTTTCACATGAGCATAATCAAGTAGCAATTCTCCTCAAGGTTAGCCAAAATTTGTTGTGATCAACACAAATGCCTTTGCACAGTCAATGAAATAGAGGTAGACATTCCTCTGGTACTCTGCTTTCTGCCAATATCTCTCTGACATTGGCAATAATATCTCTATTGTCATGACCTCTTCTAAACACAGCTTATATTTCTAGTAGTTTACTGTCAGTGTACTGTTCTAGTCATTTCTGGATAATCTTCAGCAGGATTTTGCTAGTGTGTAATATTAGTGATATTATTTGATAATTTCCACACTCTGTCAGGTCACCTCTTTTTGGAATGGGAATAAATATAAACCTATTCCATTCAGTTGACCAGGTAGTTGTCCTCCAGATTTCTTGGCACAAAATGGTGAGCACATTCAGTGGAGTATCTGTTCATTGAAATATGTCAATGATTTTCCGTAAGTTCCTAGGGCTTTATTTTTGCCAAGTTTTTCAAAGCAACCTAGAATTCCTCCTTCATCGCCATTGCCTCTTGATTCTTTTTGGTATATTGTCTCTGTATACTACTTCTATCTTCCTTTAATATTACCTGGATCATTCAATATTCTGTCATAGCATCCTTAAGATTTGTAACTCAAGACTTGAATTTGATCTTTCATTACTTTCAGATTGAGAAATTCCAAGCAAGTTCAGCCCTTTTGATTTTCGGACTCCAGCTCCTTGTGCATTTCATTATAATACTTTGTCTTCCTGAGCTGCCCTTTGAAATCTTCTGTTCAGGTCCTTACCTTCCTGATTTATTCCCTTTGCTTCTAATGCAAATATTGTTCTAATGCAATATTCAGCATATCTTCTGACATCCATTTTGTTCTTTTCTAATTCCTCTCTCTTTTCAATGACCTTTTGCATTCTTCGTTGATGATCTTCTTGATATCCTACCACAACTCATCAGGTCTTTGCTAATTGGTGTTCAAGGCCTCAAACCTGTTCTGAGATGGTTTTTAAATTCAGCTGGGATAGACTCAACATCATATTTTGGTTCTGTGGGTTTAATTTAATATTATTTAGCTTCAGCTTGAACTTACATTTGAGTAGTTGTTGGTCTGTTCTACAATCAGCACCTGGTCTATTTTTCACAGCTGATAATGAGCTTCTTCAGTGGTTCTTTCCACAGACGTAATCAATCTGATTCCTATGCATACCATCAGGTGAAATGCATGTATAACCTGTGTTTATGTTTCTGATAAAATGTATTTGAAATGAATAAGTTGTTTATTGTGCAAAATTCAATCATTCTATCTCCAGCTTCATTTCTGTCACAACGTTCATCTCTTGCGACTACTGATCCTTCTCTCTTCCCAACTTTTTCATACCAGTCATCCAGTATTATTAAAGCATCAGCTGGTGGCCTCAAACTTCATGCCTTCAGGTTTGCAGTGCAGCATCTTGCCATTAGGCCACATGGTTTAGAATGAAGAAAGACATGCATCAGAATTGTATCTTTACTCAATATGTATCAAATCTGTATACTGAGCAAATTATTTAAAAAGCTGTACACTATGAAGAAGAATGTGACATCAGGATTAAAGAAAACTCAGCAATAAACTTTAATATGGAGATAACACTACCTTGCCTGCTGAAAAGAAGAACTTAAAGTATTTTCTGCTGAAGAGCAAACACTGAAGCCTTCAACATAGATTGCATCTCATGTCAAGAAAATAAAGATTCCCATCACTGGACCAATGGCAACATCATCATTCATGGGAAAAAGACTGAAAATTTCAACAATTTCACCTACCTCTATATCATGATCATGGACAGTATTAACTTTAAATTCATTGTTTTGGAGTAGGAACCAAATCATAGATTATCATCTATTGGATTTCTGAAGTTGCAAGACACATGAATGCAGATAGTCTAATTTTCTCTGTTCCAGCCATATGTAGATTTGTACCACCAGAAAGCCACTGGCTTTTGGGTTAGAGGTGTAGTTCCCTATGAACTTTGCCACCAGAATTCTAATACATAACAATAGTCAGTGATAGTTTCTTTTGGAAATTAAACAGCAAGTTTATCTAATTAAAATTATATAGAATTCAAGAAAGAGATTCATAAAACATGTTTGAAAAAATATTCACTGGTTCTTACAATTAGAATACAGGATAATTTGATACTTATAAATAGGGGGGTTTTGCGTCTATTAACACAAATAATCTGTGCTTGCAAGAAGGCAGTACAGTTAACACTAATGTCCCTGTGCGCTAAAGCACGCTGTTCCCATGTTTCCATTTAATTCAGTTTGCCACATTTTTATTGAAGAGCTCTTTGGTTCCAGGTGTTGTGTTTTGACCACTGGGGAGCCAAGTATTCAAGTTGAGTATATGTTTCTTGCACTCTAGTTCCAAAGAAACAAATTTGTTTTAGAGCTAATTAAACATATCATTAATATACTACAGTGGCTCCTGGGACACAAATTGGCATTCTCCATCAAAATTTATAGCCTCAGAGACTTAATACAGGGTTACTTTAAAGCAGAATCATGTCAATGATAGTTGGTGAGTATAGTCTGGTAAGCTGGCTTCACTATGTAAGGACAAAGAAAATTAGTTTCTTATGTAAAATATTTAAAAGCTCATAGTATTTTGAGAAATAGATTCTAAGCACTAACTCTTTACGTAACACTATCTAATTGGCCGAGGTGAAGCGTATTAAATGTGAGATTAAGAAACAAAAACTAGATGCTAAAATTACATATGCAAACATTTTTACAATATTTTTTAAAATGCATCTAAATGAGGTGGGGTGCATCTTTTATGAATTAAATATTTGGTATAATAATGAAAAACGTCTTAAATTCTTTAGATCTGCTTTTAATACCGAAGAAAAATTAATGCAAGCTGAGAATTATTGCCCCAAATGGAAAACATTGGGATTCAAACAATTGTTTCTCACTAATTTAATGTAAAGCATAGTTTGCTACACATGAATTAATTAAATTAATCTGAGATTTTGTAGTGTTTGGTTAATGTAGCGTATCTAAAAAATTCACTTCTACACTAAGAGTGTCCCAGTGGATTTT
Source organism: Elephantulus edwardii (assembly GCF_000299155.1). Taxonomy (NCBI): domain Eukaryota; kingdom Metazoa; phylum Chordata; class Mammalia; order Macroscelidea; family Macroscelididae; genus Elephantulus; species Elephantulus edwardii. The sequence continues at coordinate 787,295 of NW_006400133.1, forward strand.
GAGGTAGGCAGAAATCTGTAAAGTTCACATTGTACTCCTTCTATAATATTGCTAATTTAAAGTTAATCCCAATTAATAAACCCAGAATTTAACTCTAGGAGCATACTAATGTTCTAATACATTAGGAAAGAACCATCCATTCTGTTTAAATTAAAAGCTGACCTAAACCCTTTCTCAAGGTTGAGCCTAGGCATTTAGGAAGCGTAAGTATACTGTTAAACATTTGCAAACCTAATTATTTCCTTATACTAGCCAATGCCAATGTGGAGAGTCTCTGGAGAAAACTATTTAGTAAGTATTTTTATTAATAAACAAACAAGGTGGATACGAAAAAAATTCATAACTATAGAAGCTGATGCTTCACAATGAGAAAACAGACTTTAAGAAACTTAAACAGAAGAACTACTTTAGCTGAACAATATTAATACATATATCTGAAACCTCAATAGATAAATAAAACAATAGCTTTAGTTGTTTACAAGATATCTAGAGAAGTGAGAAACCTCAATAGATAAATAAAACAATATCTTTAGTTGTTTACAAGATACCTAGAGAAGTGAGTGAAAATAAATTTTCTGGAATCAAATTATTTAGTGTGTGACCAGGTTTTGGCTTCAGTATTACTTCACTAACTCAAGATATCTATATACTGGGACATTTCAGTGGAGAAAAAGGGACAAAATATTCTGA
>NW_006400133.1:789014-809871 GCF_000299155.1 Elephantulus edwardii
GTCCTTGACCCTCTGCAGCAGGTGCTTCAGGTCCTCCTCAGTTTCAGCAAGCAGGGTTGTGTCATCTGCATAACACAGATTGTTGATAGATCTTCCACTAATCCTGACCCCACATTTCTCCTCATAGAGCCCATCCTCCCAGATAATGTGTTCTGTATATAGGTTGAAAAGGTATGAAGAGAGGACACATCCCTGGTTTACGCCCTTCCCAATTTTGGATCATGCAGTGTTCCCTTGCTCTGTTTTGACGACTGCCTCCTGGTACAAGTATAGGTTTTGCATTAGCATGATCAAGTGTTCTGGGATTCCCATTCTTCTCAGAGTCAGCCACTGTTTGTCATGATCCACACAGTCAAATGCCTTTGCATAATCAATGAAACACAGATAGACATTCTTCTAGTATTCCCTGCTTTCATCTAAGATCCATCTAATATCAGCTACAATATCCCTAGTACCACGACCCTTTCTATATCCAGCCTGGACTTCTGGCAGCTCTCTGCTGATGTGCTGTTCCAGTCATTTTTTTATAATCTTCAGTAGAATCTTGCTTTTATGTGAAATAAATTATATATATAGTGTGCATATAAATATATATAGCATGTATATATATGTATATGTTGTTGTATTGAGTTGGAACAGCCAGTGAATGCCTAACTTTCTCCCTTGAAACAGCTTGTGGATTCAAACCACACAACTTAGCATTGGCAGTGCAATTTCTTACCACTAATACAAAAGCAACCAGAACTCCTTATATATGTATGAATATAGGTATGTATGTATGCACGTATGTGCGTATCTATGAATGTATGAATATGTGTACTTACTTTTTACACTGGTTATTTTGTTGATGGTATGTGCCTCAAATCCATTACAACTCAAATATAACTCATACCAATAAATTATACCCTTGCTCTATTTTGTGTTTTCCTTAAAATCTCCTCCACTCTCAAGCAATTACTGTTGCTTTTACAATTGTTATGTCAATCCATCACCTTGAAGATCTTCTCTTTTCCTGCTCCTCTTCCTTTCCCAGAATTATGCCATTTTCAATTATTTACTTTAAACTACCATGTGGAATTCTAAAACAATTAATTTTATTATATTAAATTTTTGCATAAATGAAGAAATAGAGAACTAGGAAAAATATGCCTCAGGGCTGTATTCTTTCTTCATGCCTTTTCAATATATATCATAGATACATAGTTTGAGAAGTTGGCCTACCTGAGGAAGAATATGGTATCAAGATTGGAGAAAGACTCATCAACAAACTATATTTTGCAAATGCTACATAGTAGGTCAATAGACATCATCATGACAGATGGAGAAAAAAATTGATATTGTTAAGGATTTAATCCGGTTTGCTCCTCGGAGGCAAGGATTCTGAACCTACGTCTGACATATTTTGGGCATGTTGCAAGGAGAGACCAGACCTTGGAAAGGGGCATCATGTTTGGGAGGGTGAAGGGACAGCACAGGAGAGGAAGACCCTCAATGAGATGGATCGATTTAGTGATTTATTGAGGTGGTGGGAGTAGGTGTGTCAGAGACAGTGAGGTTGCCAGACGATAGAGCAGGGTTTACGGCTGCTGTACATAGGGTTGCTATGAGCAGCAAGCTACTTGTCAACACATAACAACAACAACAATAAAAATATAATTGTATTTACATCCATAATGAACATCCATGATAATAATAGTAAAGAAACAAAAACAGGTATTTCACTATACAAATCTGTTGCCACGGTTTTTCTTAAAGTAATATTTCTAAGCACGGCTGTATGAAAACTAAGGTATACCTGACTTGAGCCATATTTCCAATTACTTTGTAAAAATCTCACCGTTGGAAAATTAATAAGGGCAACTGAAAGACTCAGTGTTTGCAAAGCATATTGAAAATACAATAAACTGCCAAAGAAACAACAACAACAACAAAAATCTGTCTTGGAGAAAATGCTGCCAGAGTGCTCTTTAGAGGCAAATCCGGTGAAGCGTGGCCTCACACACTCTGAGCCTGTGGTAAGGAGATGTCTTTGGAATTTTATTTGGGAAAAAAACCCTTTTGGAGTTTTTGGAAGAAGATATTACACTGGGAAAAGAAGATTTAGTGAAAAAGAGGAAGTGAGATAGATTGACATAGCTACTGCAACAATGGACAGAACCTAGAATGGGTGTGTAAGGATGTAGCAAATAGCAAGGTTTTGATCTGATATTCTTAAAGTTTCTATGTTATTATTTAGTATCAAATCAGAACTGACTCATAGCTGACCCGCTAGAGGTTTTCAGAGACAGTAAATCGCCCAGGAGATCATCCATACTTCTCCTGTTGAGTTGGTGGTGGAATTGAACAGTGTGCCTTCAGGATTGTAGCTTTTGGTATTGTTTCTGAGTGATAGTCATCTTAATGGGTCTTAACAACAACCACCACCACCACCACAATAAAGTTACCATGTTTGTTGTTTATAAAATATGAAGTAAAATTAAATCCTTGGCTACAACTTTCATTATGTTGCTTATCTGTAAAATAGGAAAGATTTTTATTTTCTTGATATCCAGGTGTGATTCATATTGAAGGCTATATTTTTTTGTTCTTCAGTGTTTATATGTTTTCTTTATTTTATTCAAACAAGGTAGATCAGTTTGTATAATGTATGTTATTGTTGAATCTTATAATCCTATTGCCAAATTCTTCTTGGTACAGTGTGATATGTCCAATTATTTGCTCAGCACATTAGCATTGAGAAAGTATAGAACTTATGTATACCTTTCTTTTTCATTCTTTCGTTTCTTTTTTGTCTTAGTGGTCAAATTGTCCTGCTTTTTTTTTTTTGCTTTTATTTTTGTGTGTGTGTGTGTGTGTGTGTGTGTTTCATTTTACCCTAAAGAAACCATAACTGCCACCCAAGCAGATATATATTCACCCATGTTTATCATTGCTTGGTTCACAATAGCAAAGAGTTGGAAACAACCTAAGTGTCCATCAACAAATGAATGGATAGAGAAGCTCTGGTATATTCACATGATAAAATACTAAGCTGCATTGAAAAAAAAGAAACTCATCAAATATTATTCAAAATGGGTGACTCTAGAAAACATTATGGTGAGTGAAATATCTCTATCACAAAAGGACAAATACTGCATAATGCCACTGTTGTAAAGCAGGACTGATATCGGGGTTGGGGGAAGACTGAGATAGATGGGATAAATAATGTACACTGCATTGAAACAGATGAGGGAGAAAACTGTTTAAAAGGGATATGTGATTAGGTATTATTGTCATGACGGAAGTGCAGAACGAAGGCTGCATAGTGGAGTGGACTTGAGGAGAAGGGATTATACAGCAATGAAAGAATTTTTCTTTTGCTTTTCAAAGAGAAGAGCAAACAAGGTGGGGAGGGGTGGGCAGGAAGAAAAGTGCAACAGTTAATGAATAGAAATCCAAAGTCTCTATAAATTTAGTTTAAAATTAGTTGTTGTTTGTTGTTGTTATGTGCCATTGAGTCGTTTGCGACTCATAGTGACCCTAGGCACAACACCCCTAAACCCTGCTCTATCCTGTGCCAACCGCACTGCCTCTGACACACCCATCCCGATTACCCCAGTCACCGAATCAATCCATCTCATAGAGGGTCTTCCCCTCCCGCGCTGTCCCTCCACCCTCCCAAGCATGATGTCCCTCTCAAAGGACCCGTCCCTCCTGGCAATATATCCAAAGTATGTCAGACGAAGCCTCAAATCCTTGCCTCCAAGGAGTAGCTTGGTTTAATCCTCTCCATAATGAATCTGTTTCTTTTCCTGGCAGTCCATGGTACATTCAGTACTCTTCTCCAGCACCACAGCTCAAAGGCATCAACTCTCCTGTCCTCCCTAGTCATTGTCCAACTCTCTGGTGCATAACGAGCCATTGCAAAGACCATGGCCTGTATCAGGCGCACCTTAGTCTCCAGAGAGACATTGTAGCTCTTGAGTACTTTAGAGAGGCCCCTAACAGCAGACTTTCCCATCGCAATACGCTTTTTGATTTCCTGACTCCTGGTACCAAGAGTGTTGGCTGTGGAGACGAGCAAACTGAAGCTGTGAACAATTTCAATCTCTTCGCCATCCATCCTGACGCTGCCAATTGGTCCAGTGGTGAGAATCTTTGTCTTCTTGACATTGAGCCTCAGTCCACACTGAAGGTTGCAGTCCTTGACCCTTCGCAGCAAGTGCATGAGGTCCTCCTCAGTTTCAGCAAGCAGGGTTGTGTCATCTGCATAACAGAGATTGTTAATAGATCTTCCACCAATCCTGATGCCACAATTCTCCTCACAGAGCCCAGCCTCCCGGGTAATCTGCTCTGCATACATGTTGAAAAGATATGGAGACAGGATGCATCCCTGGCGTACACCCTTCCCAATTTTGAACCATGTAGTGCTACCCTGCTCTGTTCTGACTACTGCCTCTTGGTCCAAGTATAGGTTTCGCATTAGCACAATTAAATGTTCTGGGATTTCCATTCTTCTCAGAGTCAGCCACAGTTTGTTATGATCCACACAGTCAAATGCCTTTGCATAGTCAATGAAACACAGATAGACATTCTTCTGGTGTTCTCTGCTTTCAAATAAGATCCATCTAACATCAGCTACAATATCCCTAGTACCACGACCCCTTCTAAACCCAGCCTGGACTTCCGGCAGTTCTCTGCTGATGTGCTGTTCTAGTCGGTTTTGGATAATCTTCAGTAGAATCTTGCTTGCATGTGAAATTAGTGGCACTGTTCTGTACTTTCCACATTCAGTTGGGTCATAATGAATTAGTCATAATAAAAAAATTATTTTATACTGGTTTACTTACAAAGTTTATATACATTATTTATCTCACATGAAAAATAATGTATACCTATCTTGAATTTAAACCATGAGATGAATATTCCCTTTTTATGGTGTAATGACTATTTGTTGGTGTGTATATATTATATACATTTTGCTTTATCACAATTAAGATTTGTAAATTTTTGTTTCTTAATATTTTCCATACTTTATTATAATCCACACGGTTGAATCCCTTTGAGTATTCAGTAAAAAAATAAGCAAACATCTTTCTGGTGTTCTCTGCTTTCAGCCAGGATCTATGTGATATCCTTTTTTCCACAGTCTCTTCTAAATCCAGCTTGAACTTCTGGCATTTCCCTGTCATAATATTCTTCCAGTAATTTTTCAAGTAATATTCAGCAAGATTTTATTTGCATGTGATATTTGTGATACTCCTCAATAATTTATAGACTTTATTAAATCAGGGGTTTTTTTTGGAAGGGAAACAAATATGTATCTCTTCCATTCATTTAACAAAAATACTGTTAAAGCTAGTAGACAAATTTAGTAGAGTGGCAGGATACATGTCTGTGGGATTGATTCCTTTACTGTAACAAAGGAAACACAAGGAGCTCTGGTAGCCTAGTGGCAAAAAGTTTCATTTGAATCCCACAAACACAAAATTTGAGGCCACCAGCTGCTCTGAGGAAGAAGGATGTGAAATCTCCTCCCCTGCGATTAACTGACTCTAAAAACACAGAGAAGGAATATAAAAAAGCAATACCATTTACAATATCCAAATGCAAATTGAGATAATGAGGAATAAACCTAACAAGGGAAACAAAAGACCTTTACAAAGAAAACTACAAAACACATCTGCAAGAAACAATAAAAGACCTAAATAAATGGAAAAACGCCCTGTACCTCTGGGAATGCAGTGCAGTTTTTTGCCTCTAGGCCACCACAGCTCCCTTGTTTCATTTTTTTATAATGTCCAAATTTACTATATTCTTTCTGTGTTCATTACACATTCCAATCATTAATGAATGTAGGTCTTTGGTTGGGTGTTTTGTGGTTTGTTTGTTTGTTTGTTTTTTTCCCCCATTGTTTCCTGTCTTTTTGAGTCTTACTACAACTTGAACTGAAAGTCTTTCAGAAGGTGAAAGCTTTTCTCCATTAGTGTCATTAAGGTAGTCTCTACTTAGAGGAGGCAGCTCTTTCTTCATCAAATATTGAATGCTTTTCAATTTGAGAGGCTCATATTCTAGCACAATACTAATACTCATAAAATTTCAAGGGTCTGTTTTTTTCAGAAATAGATAGCCAGTCAAACCTTCTTCTGGGAGCTTCTCTGAAACCAGTCTACAGCAGTTGACCATATTAGTATTTGACATGCTGATGTCATCGCTACTAGACTCACAGTAGCACTCAAACTACTACAGTATAGGAAATTCCCAGATGAAACAAAGAAAGAAAATTGTATAAAAAAGTACTATAAATAATACTTGCAATTTCTGATTAATTAATTTATAATGAGTGACTATGAGTATGAATTGATAATAATTTTACCCACTGTCAGGATTAAATTGTGTTCTCCTCCCCCAAATTTGGGTTGACTTGGGTGGGTCATGAATCTTGGTATAATGTAATTATCATCTGGGTTGTAAATCCTAAATTCTGAGACTCTAATGAGTTAGGTTTAGAGACAGTTACATGGTGATGTAATCAACTCTGTGATGTGATCCACAGTGTGATCAGAAAATCAGTTGTAAGAGGATTACAATGTGATCGAGTATCTTTAATTAAGTCACAAACCTGATCTGATGTAAGCGGAATTTCCTTTTCATATCTTTTAAATCACCTTTTGACTTACAAAAAGAAAAATATTTAAGCAGAGAGGATGACAATTCATTATGAACAAGAAACTTTTTTATTATTATTTTTGTATGAGTGTACCATCAAATCAGATCTGACTGGTAAAGGAGGAGATTGTCTATCCTTCCCCGGCAGAGCAACTGGTGGATTCGAACCGAGCACCTCTGGGATTGTAGTTGCAGCTCCTTGACACTAGGCCACCAGAGCTCCCCTAATGAACAAGAAACTTTTGTCTTCAACATCTTGTTCTGAGAACCGCAGAACCAGGATATATAGGTTGTTGTTGTTATGTGCCATGGAGTCGTTTGCGACTTAGAGCGACCCTATGCACAACAGCCCGTCCCTCCACTCTCCCAAGCATGATGGCCCTCTCAAAGGACCCGTCCCTCCTGGCAACATGTCCAAAGTATGTCAGACGAAGCCCCAGAATCCTTGCCTCCAAGGAGTTGCCCAGTTTAACCCTCTCCAAGAAAAACCTGTTTGTTTTCCTGGCAGTCCATGGTACATTCAGTACCCTTCTCCAGCACCACAGCTCAAAAGCATCCACTCTCCTTCTGTCGTCTCTAGTCATTGTCCAACTCTCTGATGCATAACAAGCGATTGCAAATACCATGGCCTGTATCAGGCACAGCTTAGTCTCCAGAGGGACACCGTTGCTCTTGAATCCTTTGGAGAGGTTCCTAACAGCAGACTTTCCCATCGCGATACGCTTTTTGATTTCCTGACTGCTGGTGCCAAGAGTGTTGACTGTGGAGCTGAGCAAACTGAAGCTGTGAACAATCTCAATCTCTTCGTCATCCATCCTGATGCTGCCAATTGGTCAAGTGGTGAGAATCTTAATCATCTTGACATTGAGCCTCAGTCCATACTGAAGTCTGCAGTCCTTGACCCTTCACAGCAAGTGCATGAGGTCCTCCTCAGTTTCAGCAAGCAAGGTTGTGTCATCTGCTTAACGCAGATTGTTAATAGATCTTCCACCAATCTTGATGCCACAATTCTCCTCACAGAGCCCAGCCTCCCGGGTAATCTGCTCTGCATACATGTTGAAAAGTTATGGAGACAGGATGCATCCCTGGAGTACACCCTTCCCAATTTTGAACCATGCAGTGTTACCCTGCTCTGTTCTGACTACTGCCTTTTGGTCCAAGTATAGGTTTCGCATTAGCACAATTAAATGTTCTGGGATTTCCATTCTTCTCAGAGTCAGCCACAGTTTGTTATGATCCACACAGTCAAATGTCTTTGCATAATCAATGAAACACAGATAGACATTCTTCTGGTATTCTCTGCTTTCAGCCAATATCCATCTAACATCAGTAACAATATCCCTAGTACCATGACCCCTTCTAAACCCAGCCTGGACTTCCGGCAATTCTCTGCTGATGTGCTGTTCTAATCGTTTTTGGATAATCTTCAGTAGACTCTTGCTTGCATGTGAAATCAATGACACTGTTCTGTAGTTTCCACACTCAGTTGGGTCACCTTTCTTTGGAATGGGAACAAATATAGATCTCTTCCAGTCAGTTGGCCAAGAAGTTGTTCTCCAGATTTCTTGGCACAACTTGGTAAGCCCATCCAGGGCAACATCTGTTATCTGAAATTCTTCAATTGGTATACCATCTATTTCGGGGTATATAGAGAGTGAAAAATTTCCCCTCAATCCAGCTTTCTGATGTTCAACTTCTCTCCTTATGAACTGTGAGGGAATAAATTTCTATCTCTTAAAGACTTACACCTGTGGTATCATTACTATGACAGCAAATCTCAGTCTTATATGACAAGGTTCTCATTGGTGACAGAATTATTTCTGGTTTGGGACTTCAGGGTTCTTGTTATTGTCAAGTGCTGTCTAATCGAGTATAACTCATAGCAACCCTATGAACAAGGATTTGAAACCTGTTCTATCCTGTGCCATCCTCACACTTCTTCACAAACAAGAGTTCATTGCAGCAGTCACTGTATCAATCTACCGGATCAAAGGTTTTCCTCTCCTTCCTCAACCATCTACACTTCCTAACATCACATCCTTTTCCATTAATTATGTTTAGTCAAAAAATCATTCTAAGTGGTGCAGCACTTGTCTGTCGGTTTGATGTACTGAGATAACTTGGGGTTGCTTTGATACTTAAAGCTTTGCCACCAGGGTGTCAAATATCATAAAGGCTATCTATGGTGGACAGGGTTTGGTAAAGCTCCCAGATTAGAAAGACTAGGAAGCAAAATTGGCAACCACTTCTTAAATAACAGGCCTTTGGGTGGTGCTCTAGCCCCATGCTCCCCCCAGCCTCCCCAGCCCTCACATCCCTCACCACAGCCCCATGCCTCCACCTCCCAACCAACGTGGCAAGCCATGGACAGTAGAATTTCGAATCAGAACTTTTGTTGAAGTAGTTCCTTTTGGAACTACAGGAACAAAAAGCCATGCCATGGATCCAACCATGGCCCAAAGCCACCAGCCGAGTTGCTGTGGGACTGATCTGACAGGAGAAAGGGTAGTAGAATCCTAAATGGGTTTTCTGAGGCACTGCTGATTACCTGGGAGAGTACCCAAATGTGATCCCACTGGTGGGAATTTGGCTAAGCTTTCTTGGGCCATGCTGACTGCCCAGGGACAAGCCATCCAGTGGTAAACTATTTGAACTTTTTTGGACACTGCAGAACAGCCAGAGGCGAGTTGGTCAGTGGGAATTTGACTTTGACTTTTTGGGTCCCATTGGACCCAGGATCCTGTTTGGGCAGGGGTTGCTGCATGAGGGCACCTGCGTAAGTGCCATTGGGCAGGGACCTCTGAGTGAAAACCACTGGGTGAGAGAAGGATAGCTGGAATTTGAGTAGGTACCCCAATTGTGAGCATACCCAGACAGCTAAGGTCCAAGTGCAATTCTCCAAGTGTTTGAACTGCCCTTGTGATCGCCCCAACCCCATGCCTGCCCCACTTCATTTGACTCCACACCAGTGCCTACACATCGGGTCAATCAACTTGCCTTTAATCGAGAGCACCTTGACCTGTCTTAACAACAAGAGGTTTCTCTCTCAGGCTCTGAACTGACATTTTCCTGAAGTCAGAAGTTCAGAGAAATACACAAGTGGGGTAGTTGCCCAACTGATCTCTAAAGCATTGTCTTCAGATCAAGAACATACCAATGTCTAGAAGAAAGCAAGCTATCACACACACTACACAAGAACAAAGGAAGATGTCACACCCGAAAGGTGACACAGTATCAATGGATTTCCTAATGCCAGAAAGTCTGATGTAACTTTCTGACACAGGATTTAAAAGAAGAATGATTTAATATATTCAATGAATAAAAGACAAACTTGAATAATTACAGTATACTACAAGCAAAACACAGGAGGAACTCAAAAAACCAAACCAGAACAATGCAGAGAAAACAAAGGAGGCATGAGCAGCTCTGGAAAAACAAGAAACCACTATCCAAAATATTATGTCCAATGTTCTAGATGCTGTCAACATGATGGAGGGACACATGAGCAGAACTGAAGAGATGGAACACAGAACCAGTGAAATTGAAGACAGAATTGTCACCACTGACCTGCTAGAGCAAAAAGCAGACTCAAAAAAGAAGGAAAAAGAAGAAAGCCTAAGAATAATGTGAGACACCATCAAAAGAAATAACATGTATACCATTGGAATCCCAGAACAGGAAGAAGCAAATAAAGGCACTGAAAAAGTTGTGGAAGAATTATTAGAGGAAAAGTTTCCAGGCATAATGAAGAATGAGAGAATATATATTCAAGAAACTCAGTAAACACTGTATAGACTAGACCTCAAAAGAAAAACACCAAGGCATATCATAGTTAAATTTGCCAGAACAAAAAATAAGGAGAGAATCCTAAAAGCAGCAAGGGAGAAACCTCCAAGGGGATCAGATAAGATTAAGTGCCGATTTCTCAAAAGAAACCATGCAAGCAAGAAGAGAGTGGAAGGACAGATATCAACACTCAAAGAACACAACTGTCAACCAAGAATACTGTATCCAGCAAAATTATCCATCAAATATAAAGGAGAGATCAAGATATTCCCAGGAAAGGAGAACCTAGGAGAGTTTGTAAAAACATGCCCATGTTGCAGGAAAGACTCAGAGATGTCCTTCTTACAGATGTATCACAGAAAGCAGCATGGACCAAAGTAACTAGTAACAACACTAAAAAGAACTAAACACAATGATAGCAGTAAAACCTTGCCTCTCAATAATCACACTGAATGTGAGTGGTTTGAATACACTGCTGAAGAGAAAAAGAGTAGCAGATTGGATTAAAAATAAAAATCCATCAAAATGTTGTCTACAAGAGACACCTGGAAAATGAAGATAAAGAGAGACTAAAAGTAGAAGGGTGGGGAAAAAATATACCAAGCAAATGGCAACCAAAAAAAGCAGGAGTAACGATATTAATCTCTGATAAAATAAATGTCAATGTAAAAATCATCACAAAGGAAAAGGAAGGTCACTGCATAATGCTGAAAGGGTTAATAGAATCAGAGAACATAACAATAATAAATATCTATGCACCAAATGAAAGACCTGCAAAATACATAAAACATTAATGAAACTGAAAAAGGAAATAGGCAACATCACTATAGGATTTTGAGACTTCAATACACCCCTCTCAAGAAAAGACAGAACTATCAGAAAGTAACTCAATAGATTGAAAAATTAAACCACACAATAAAACAAGTTGACCTCATAGATATTTAGAGGCTAATGTACCCCCAAAAAGCACAGTATATCTTTTTCTCCAATATGCATGGAACATTCTCCAGAATAGATCACATTCTAAGTCACAAGGCAAGCATCAATAAATTAAAAAACATAGAAATAATTCAAAGCATCTTTTCAGACAACAATGCTACAAAATTAGAAATTAAAAATAAGACGATAAAGGAGAAAAAAACATACATTTGGAAGCTAAGCAATACCTTGCTTGAAGATGAATGGGTAATAGAAGAAATAAAAAACAAAACTAAAAATTTCTTGAAACAAGTTACAATGAAAACACCACTTACCAAAACCTCTGAAAAACAGAGGTGTTTAGTATTCCAAAATTCTGAAGAGCAATGGTGTCTCTCTAGAAACTAAGGTGAGTTTGATACAGGACATCGTCTTTGCTATCACTTGTTATGCATCAGAGAGTTGAACAATGACTAGGGAGGATAGAAGGAGAATTGATGACTTTGAGCTGTGGTGCTGGAGAAGAGTATTGAGGATACCGTGGACTGCTAGGAAAACAAACAGATTCAGCCTAGAGAGGGTTAAACCAGGCTGCTCCTTGGTGGAAAGGATTCTGAGGCTTCATCTGACATATTTTGGACATGTTATAAGGAGGGACCCAGTCCCTGGAGAGGGACATCATGCTTGGGAGGGTGGAGGGACAGTGCAGGAGAGGAAGGCCCTCTATGAGGTGGATTGATTCAGTGACTGGGATAATTGGAATGGGAGTGTCAGAGACAGTGCGATTGGCACAGGACAGAGCGGAGTTTAGGGCTGTTGTACATATGGTCTCTATGAGTTGCAAGTGACTCGACAGCACATAACAACAACAACATATTATTGTTATAAATGTACATACATAATTTATATACATGTGTATAATTTATATACACATATAATTTTATCTGTCTATCATCTATATGTTTTTCATTGATTATGCAAAGGCATTTGACTGTGTGGATCACAGAAAATTTTGGCCAACACTGAGAAGAATGGGAATCCAGAACATTTGATTGTGCTTATGTGAAACCTATACATGAACCAGGAGGTAGTCGTCAGAAAGGATACTGTATGGTTGAAAATTTAAAAGGGTGTATACCAGGTATGTGTCCTATATCCATATCTTGTCAGCCTTTATGCAGAACAGATTATCCGGGAGGCTGGGCTGTATGAGAAAAAGTGTGGCATCAAGATTGGAGGAAGACTCATAAACAACCTGCATTATGCAGATGACACAACCCTGCTCACTTAAACTGAGGAGGACCTGAAGCGCTTGCTGCAGGTCAAGGACTGCAGCCTTCAATATGGATTGAAGCTCAATATTAAAAAAACAAAAAACAAAAAAACAAAGATTCTCATCACTGGGCCTATTGGCAATATTATGATAGATTGTTAACAGCTTTTGTTTGCTTGGTTCCCCAGTCAACACTCTTAGTACCAGCAGCCAGGAAATCCAAACACAAAATGTATTGGGAAAGTCTATAATCAGGGATCTCTCCAGAGTACTGTAAAGCAGTGATGTTAGGCTTAACTCTAAGGTGTACCTAATCCAGGCTATAGTCTTCAAAATTACTTACAATGTGTCAGAGAGCTGGACAATGACTAGTGATGATATAAAGAGAATTTATGCCCTTGAGCTATGGTGCTGGAGAAGAGTATTGAATATATCATGGATGGCCAGAGAACAAACACATTCATCCTAGGTAGGGTGAAACCAGGCTGCTCATCAAGGCAAGGATTCTGAAGCTTCATCTCACATACTATGGGCATGTTTCAAGGAGGAACCAGTCCTTAGAGAGAAGTAGCATGCTTGGAAGTGTCCATGCAAGAAAGGAAGACTCTCGATGAGATGGATTGATTCAGTGACTAGGGTAATGAGGGTAGGTGCACCAGGGACAATAAGTTTGGCACAAGATAGAGCAGATTTCAAGGCTGTTGTACACAGAGTTGCTAGGAGTCGCAAATAACTATGGCACATAACAACAAAACCGCTATATAAATAAAAATAATAGAAATAGAAATACATACATACATACATACATATATGTGTATATATTTACAAATACTGTCTATATTTACATGTATACATATGTGTATATATTTACACGTGTGTGTGTGTGTGTGTGTGTGTGTATAAATAAAATTGTTCTCTAAAAAACAAATGAGACTACATAAGTTTGCAAAGTTAGTAGGCTACAATTGTAGTTTAAATCTAAACAGCCAGGCTTGGTGTGGAAGTAGTGAAGGAGTGATTCCTTATAAAGCTCTCTGTTTTGAGATTATAATAGAGTATCTGCTATTGAGTTTGCCAAATTGTGGAATAAGTAGAAATTTACCATTAACATCCATTCCATCTCAACTTTAACCTCTACTATATATTAAAATAAATCATATCACAGAGCAAGCCACTCTGTTTTATGAAATTTTAGTTTTTGTTTGTTTTGGCAAGTTTATTGTGTTGCTGATTTGAGTGCCAACGGCCTCTTGAAGAAAATTGGCTTTTGCAAAATAGTAAATTTTAAAGCAGACACATCACAAACCCCTCTAGGAGAAAGGAGTAAAAATGCTCTTACATTTCTTTTGTAGTTTCTCTTGAATCTGTCCTTCTGGAAATGATGAAATTGAACCAAATAGTTTTCACTGCATTGGAGATCACAGAAAGGAATCCTTTCCTCATAGAAAATGCTCAGTAGAGATAGCGCCCAATGGCATCCAATTAAATTGCCAGAGAAGTTGACCTGAGTTTGCCTGGCTAATGTTCTTGCAACATTTTACTCCTGATGAAGAGAAACAGATTTTTATGGCTTTCCGAACATTATATTCAGAAGTGAAATAAGCAATCATCAGTTTACATTAGGGATTCTGTTTCTCTAAAGCACAAACCTATTCTATCTGAAGCCATCCAAAGGAGAAAAGTTTCTCTCAAGATCTCCAGTGGAGCAGTGGTAGTCAAGAATATCCTTCTATATTCCTGCTTAAAGTTGGGATCAGGAATCACATTCTGTCCTCTTTTGTTTATTGTATTTCCACACAGATTTGGAACATTTTACTTGACTTATCTAATAATGTACATAATTCAATTTTGCCATTTTATCATAAAGCTCTTCCTCCTGAGCTTATTACTGATGTCCATTTAGACCTACTAGCCATGTTGGCTTGTAAGGAGTTGATCAGAACTGAACTAGTTTAAAAAAAGATGCTTCATTCTGTAAGCTAGCTTGATTTCTATAGCCTAATGATTTGCTCTCGGTTGGACCTTTACTTTATAGATGTAGATACTCAAAGTTTCAACTGTAATAGAAGATTCTTTAAAGAAACAAACATACTTGTTTCCTCAGAATACTGGTTTAATAGAAATCAGAATGCATAAATCAGAAATTGGCTACTTAAAATGGGAGGATTATGGCATAAGGCATAAAATAGCCAGCTAACATTCACTCATGAATGTAGATGATGGTAAAGGAAAGGTTGATCCTTTGTATTAAAAGAACAATGGCTAGAAAAGCAAGAGGGTATTCTGTAGTTAGGACTTTTGAAAAAGGCTTTCTATTCATTGCCTTGGCCACCCCAGTGGCATGATCTCCAATTGCCCCAAATGCAAACTCATGATTTAACCTTGTTCAGTGTCTTCAATAATATCAGTAGCTGCAAAAGCAACTCCAAAGAGAGTTCACCAGACTGCTATTGTGAAGTATAGCCTGATGAAGCTCTAGAGACAGACACAGAGTTAAAGGTTTTACTTGCTGGATGAAAGAAGATCTTACTTGTGATTGCTATGAGAGAAAGCTTGATGAATAATTATGGAAACCAGAAGCTTCTTGCATTTGTGTTGCTGGCCTGAACCTGGACTTTACTTATTGACTAAGAAGCTGTCTAAACCAGTTGAAGAATTGTTTCTTCCTGTGGAAACCAGCATTTGTGTTGCTGGCCTGAACCTGGACTTTACTTATTGACTTAGAAGCTGTCTAAACCAGTTGAAGAATTGTGTCTTCCTGTAAATCTGGCTTGAGATTACTGTTCATCATACCTGGACTTCCACTTTGTAATATCCCTTGCCTCTTCCACTACCCCCTACCTGTTTACCTAATAAATACCACCACTGGAAGTAAAAGTAAAGTTTGCATGATCTATTTGCAACAAATACTGGACTCAGGGATCAGTAGAGGTAGGAGTATCCGTGTAAGTAAACATACATGATTTTATAGAGATCAGTTTTATATTGAATGAAATTGATGTCACAGTTCTACTTTGTGGAGTTAGTAGGGGTTAGATTCCGCCTTCCTCATGCTACTTTTGCTCCTTTTACACCTTCCTTAAAGAGGAAAACATAATACTTCATAATTCACCCTGTATTGATTTATTTTGATATATTTCTGTTTTAGAAATTAAACTAATTAAGCCAAGATGACATGTCAGTTAATATATGTTGGCATAAGTGATAAAATATGAATTGTAACTAACACTAGCCTTAATGTCCATTCCCACTAATAAGGCAAACAGAACTGTAAACAATACACTTCAGTAATGGATAAGACAGGTTTTAATAACTGTACATGGAGCAGAAACAATTAGGAAAGGGAATGATTGATTACTCCTTTTTATATATTCTCTACTATTTTTGGAACTTATATCCATCAATAGAAAAATAAAACATTCAAAATAAGACTATAAGTGAAGACAATTTATTGACAACTTTACAAAGTGTATTTACAAAATAACTGGTAATATTGTTGGGTAAACTTTAATATGGTTTTATCATTATAATTTATTTATTGCTTTAACTCCTATCATAGAACCTATGTAATACATTCCTAAGCCTGCTGTGCTGTCATCCCAAAGACATGAAATCTTAATCCACCAGCTACTTCACTAGAGAAAGATGGGAAATCTCCTCCCACGCAATTAATTTGCCTCTGAAAATCCAGTAGACTGACAGCTATAAGTCTGTTCTGGCTCAAATATACGCAAAAATAACACTTTGATTAATGCATAATATTATTATATTGTGCAATGTATTTGGTAATTATTTACATTTATTTCTACCACCTATTTTTCACTTTTTTGTACTGTGGTGAATTACATATTGCTGTGATCTGTAAAGCATGCCATCATTGTTTAAAATACCATCATGGTAACCTATGGTGGAGCTTCCAAATTAATCAGGTTAAGAAGGACCTTGTGATCTACTTTTGAAAACAAAAACCTTAGCCAGTGGAAAACTATAGATAATAAAAGAACATTATACATCTCAAAAATCAAAGATGTCACTTATGCCACTAACCCAAGCCATGCTTTATCATTAACCTCATATCCATGCAAAAGCTAGACAAGGAAGAAGAAAGACTTAAAAAGAATTGAGACTTTTGAAGTATGGTGTTGGTGAAAATACTGAATATAGCTTGGACAATAGAAGAATGATGGAATTTGTTTTAGAAGCAAGATAGTAAGATTGTGTCTCATTTACTTTGGACATGCTGCCAGAAGGAACCAATTCCTAAAAAGAAAAAAGAAAATACTTTATGTTTGGTAAAGTGGTTGTTCAGTGCCATAGAGAGAACTATTTATGATTCATAATGACTCTATGAATATGCCTTTGGAAGTTGCCCTATTCTGTGTCATCCTCCTCATCTCTGGTATACTTGAGCTCATTGATAGTCATTATGATGGTCATTGAAGAAAAAGAGACTCAATAAAATGTATAACATAGTGGCTGTGATGATGCACTCAAACAATGCAATGATTAGAAGTATGGTGTAGAGTGACAAAGTTTAACAGAGCAGCAAGTAATAGATGTTAGAGAGGATGTAACAAGAAAGAAACTCTTATACGTTGTTGGTGGGATTGGAAAATGGTGTAACCATTCTGTAAGGCAGTTTGGAGCTTCCTCAAAAAGCTGAACATAGAAATTCAATATGACCCAGCTAGTCCACTACTTGGAATAAACCCTGAGAATATGAGAACTGAGGCACAAACTGAGATTTGTACACCAATATTTATAGCAGCATTATTAACCATCTCAAAAACATGGAAACAGCCCAAATGTCCAACCGCAAATGAATGGATTGAGAAATTATGGTACATTCATACAATGGAATACTATGCAGCACACAGGAGCAATAACTTTGTAAATTATTATTACCTAAATTGGGAGGGACTAGAGAGCATTATTCTAAGTGAATTAACTCAGTCCCAAAAGGATATATATATATATATATAGTGTAAGACCATTATTGTAAGAGTATAAGGATCCAAGATGGGTGGGAGAGGCTGAAAGCAGAGGGATGTGGATGTACGGGGGAAGAGGGGATTAATCATTGGATTGTACAATTTGATGGATGGGGGAGTGAGGGAAATTGAAAGAATTTGTTTAAATTTGTATTAGAGTTTTGTAAATAAACTAGTGAGAAAAAGTATGATAAAGTATTGGACACATTATAATCTGGTATACACAAGGTAAATTGGAGCTGATATCATGCTAAATGTAAGTAAGATATTTTATTAACATTTCTGTAGTAATGACACTTTTATTCACATTTTTACTAATTTTTCAATATTAATATATCTTAACTTTCATTGTTTTCTGAATAAAGCACTCAAAATTATTAGAGGTTTTTATTTAAACTGCCAAATTTACAATTGTTTAAATAGAACCTTATTTTAAAGATCCTTTGTTGTATAATAATCTTGTAACTATGTTGTTGTAAAGTGCTAATGAGCCATTTGTGACGCATAGCTTATCTATGTGTCCTGCTCAGAACTCTGCTATATCCTGTGCCAACCTCATCAACTCCGACGAAACCACCCCCATTGCTCCAGTCAATCCATCTCAGTCTAAATCTTTTTTTCTTGCATTATAATTCCACCATCCCAAGTAATGTTCGTCCCTCTTCAAGGTCTAGTTCCTCCTGGCAATGTGTCAAAAGCATGTCAGATGAATCTTCAGAATTTTTGCCTCCAAGGAGCAGCCTAGTTTCACCTTCTCCAAGACGAACCTGTTTGTTCTCCCAGCAGTCCATGGTATATTCAACATTCTTCTCCAGCTCCACAACTAAAAGGCATCACTTTTCCTCCTATCATTCCTTGTCATTGTCCATCTTTCTGATGCATAGCAAGTAATTGGCCCGGATCAGATGCATGTTAGTCTCCAGAGTGATACTGTTCCTCTTTAGTACTCTGGAAAAGCCCCCCAGAGCAGATTTTCCCATAACAATTCATCATTTGATTTCCT
This sequence comes from Elephantulus edwardii, assembly GCF_000299155.1. Lineage (NCBI taxonomy): Eukaryota > Metazoa > Chordata > Mammalia > Macroscelidea > Macroscelididae > Elephantulus > Elephantulus edwardii. The sequence goes on from NW_006400133.1 coordinate 807,634, forward strand.
GGCTGCTGATACCAAGGGTGCTGATTGTGGAGCCAAGCAAATTGAAGCTGTTAACAATCTCAGTCTCTGAACCGTCGTCTATCATGATGTTGTCAATTGACCCAGTGGTGAGAATATTGTTTTCTTGATGTCGATTTCAGTCTTTGACCTTCTGTAGCAAATACCTACTATATGATCATCTGTAAGGTAATACTGAGGCTTTACCACTTATTTTAAGCATTTCCCATTGTAATATGAAGCTGGGAGGGGAAAAAAATTGAAGGTGTAATAGACAGCTTTGTTTTGGTAACTGAGCAATATTTCAAACTTAACTTTCTCTTTGTTGTTGTGGTGGTGGATCTTAGCTGAAAGCAGGGAATACCAGAGGAATGTATATCTGTGTTTCATTGATTATGCAAAGGCGTTTGACTGTGTGGATCATAACAAACTGTAGCTGACTCCGAGAAGAGTGGGAATCCCAGAACATTTGATCATGCTAATGCGAAACCTATACTTGGACTGAGAGGCAGTCATCAGAACATAGCAAGGAAACACTGCATGGTTCAAAATTGGGAAGGGCATATGCCAGGGATGTGTCCTATCTCCATACCTTTTCAACCTGTATGCAGAACAGATTATCTGGGAGGCTGGGCTCTATGAGGAGAAGTGTGGTGTCAGGATTGGTGGAAAATTCATCAACAATCTGCGTTATGCAGATGACATAACCTTGCTTGCTGAAACTGAGGACCTTGAAACTTTCCCTTTGAGGAAAAAAAAATATTCTTCCTCACTCTGATTTTATATTCTGACCTTTTCTTTCAGAAAATTCTTTGACTAGACTGATCTATCATTCTTTTCTTCTCACTGACAATTAGTTGGTTCTGACTCAAAGTGAGCCTTCATTGGGTTTCTGAGGCTTTAAATTCCTGAGAAACCACAAGTGAATTTGAAACATCAGAGGTATCTTTTCCAAAGGAAATGGAAAGAAGTTGTGATGCAATCTCAAAGGTATGTGGTTTGATTCTACCAGCTGTTCCACGAGAAAGGAGGGGCAATTTCCTCCTACACAAATAACTGCTCTGAAAACTCATCAGAGGGTCAGCTATGGATTGGGTTTGACTCAATGCATACCACCACTTATAAATATTTCAACTCTGTCAGCTATCTAGAAGTGTCTTGGTATCTACTCTACCTCTCTGAATCCTATTACTTTATATTGTTATTAATTTCATGTCTATTTAATTAAGTTTATTTTAAGGAATTCTGTGCTATAGTAGATTGTCTTGGAATAAATGGGAAGTATGAAAGAATAGGCAAATATTGTAAGGATTTGATGGGATGTTGTAATATACATGTCTGATCAATTGTGATTAATGTTGTAAGACAAAATATATATGAATAATTGGATGAAAGCTAATTAGGGGTGGGGGAAGAAGAAAGGCCAATGATGTGAATCTACCAGCCACCTCTCAGGAAAAAAATTAGTCTGCTTAAAAATTAGAGGGGAATTTCTTCAATATAGTAGAAAGTATTTATGAAAACCCGAGAGCTAACGTTATTCTCAATGGAGAGAGGTTAAAGGCATTCCCTTTATGAACAGGAACTAGGCAAGAATGCCCATTATCTCCTCTCTTATTCAATATTGTATTGGAAGTCTTAGCAATAGCAATAAGACAAGAGAAAGACATTAGAGGTATACAAATTGGCAAAGAGGAAGTAAAATTATCCCTCTATGCAGATGACATGATAGTATATTTAGAAAACCCTAAAGACCCAGCAAGAAAACTATTGCATATAATGACCAATTCAGCAAAATCAACATACAAAAATCAGTTGGATTTCTCTACAGTGACAAAGAGAATACAGAGCTGGAGCTAAGAAAAGCAATACCCTTCACAATAGCTAATCACAAGATTAAATATTTGCGAGTAAATATAACTAGAAACACAAAAGATCTATTCAAAGTAAACTACAAAACAGTATTACAAGAAACAAAAAGAGACCTGGCGAAGTGAAAGAATATCCCTTGCTCATGGATAGGAAGACTCAATGTAGTGAAAATGGCAATACTACCAAAGGCAATATACACGTTCAATGCAATCCCAATACAAATACCAATTCCATTCTTCAACGAGACAGAAAAGGCAGTCTCTAGCTTCATTTGGAATGGAAAGAAGCCACGAATAAGCAAAGTACTCCTTAAAAATAGAAAAAAGGTAGGAGGCATCTCACTCCCTGATTTAAAGTCCTACTACACTA
>NW_006400133.1:810996-832080 GCF_000299155.1 Elephantulus edwardii
GGGGGTAAGACTGAGAAAAACTGGATGAAATATGTTTATGGCATTGGAAGTCTATGGGGGAGAGAATAGTTTAAAAGTATTATATTTTAGGGCATTATGTTTATCGTAGAAATACGCAATGAGGGTTGCAGAGTGGATTATATTTGGGGTTGGGGTGGGATTGGGGGAGGTGCGGGGGGGATTGTGTATCAATGAGGGAGTTTTTCTTTTGCTTTTCAAGGAGAGGAGCAAACATGGGGGGAGGGAGGGCGGAGGGAAAAGGGTGCAACAATGAATGAATGAATGAGTGAATGAATGGAATTCCAAAATCTCTGTAGATGTTCATTGAAATGAAAAATAAAAAAAATTAAAATATAAAAAAAAATTAGTCATAATTTAGAATCAAGTTTGGAAACCCTATGAGGCAATTCTATCCTGCTTTATTTACACTGTCACTATGAGTCTCAACAAAGAAATTAGGCATACTTATTATTCTCCTTGTTCAATTTTTTCTTGCCAATTAAAATATAGAGAGAGGTACTTTTTGTTCAGTCTAATATAAGCAGCACTGATAACATTGTATGGATAATTTGTTTTAAAAGAATAATTACAAAACTAGTTCTTATAAGGCAGAGAAAGTCTCAAATGTCTAATGTTTCCAAAAGACTCTATCCCTGTATCATCTCTAATATATATTAGTTCCCCTTCCCTCAGCCCTCTCATATGTGTCTTGAGGTGTTATAATTCACTTAAAGGCCATATAAGTGCAAAATCAATCAAGGAATTGGTTCACATAGTTTTAGATTGTGTAGAGCAACACCTGTAGCTGAAAAGACTGGTTAATGACAGGCCAGACATCTGAGGCCTTCCAAAAACATCCCTCTTTATACCTTTAGGAGAACTAAGAGTGGTGACTCAAGCCATACTTTCTATTATGTGGGGGTTCAAGATACATCCCATCCAGATCCTATCACATTAATACAACAAATAACTCACTCTAGAACGAAGTCATAGACATAGACAAAAGGCTAGAATTCATAATGCAAAGCACAATAAAAGTCATGGCTGGAAGAGCAATATTACTTAATTCATGTATCACAACTTTATCTGGAAATTCATAAATTTTCACATGAAATATTTACTGATCAAATGGATTAGCATAATTAAGTGTGTGATATAAGATTGTCAAATTCTTTTTTCAAAAATTTCTATGTGTTGTTCTCAAGGAGTTCTCCTTTTCCATTAGATCCTGGATTTAGGAAAATATTATCTCAGTTTATAATTATCTGGAAACACAAAGGAATGAAGGTTATTATTCCAAAGAGAAGATGAGTAGAAAGGAGAAAAGCTCTTTGTCAAGTTAAATCCTTATTTTATACCCAATGACATCTCAGAATAGCTTAATTCTTGTAGATCTTCAAACTCTGAGTTGTTTCCAATATATTTTAAACAAAGATTTAACAAAACACAGAGCTGAAAATCTGATTTTTCATTCCAAAGAAGCCTAGCCAATTGCAATAGAAGTAGAAAGGTTTTTTGACTCATCAAATTACTTTAGACAGAACTACAATCAATTTCAGTATAACAAGTAGCACTTTATAGTATGTTACTATTGTTGTTAAGGGCCGTCGAGTCACAGGTGATTCATAGAGACCCTATGAATGAAAGACCTGAATACTTGTATACCTTTCATCATTTCTCCAAGTTCATAGTATAAGCAGCATTTTTTTCAAGGAGATCGTTTGAGATTCATAAAATTTCTGTAAGCGTTTTAGTGTATTGACACATGCATTTTTTCACATAAAATCAGTGAAGATAATAACACTTAATAGCATAATGATAATAATAGTTAATACTCATGGGCTACTTATAACGTGCCAGACTTTGTACTAAATACTTTGTGTCTACTGTAATTTAATTTTCATGAAATCCCATAAAGGTTAATCCTTTTAAAGATGAGAAACCTGCAGTAGAGTTGGGAATTTCCTAAAGACACACTTGTAATAGTTAAAAGAATTATCTAAGTTAAAAGCAGTTGCATTCTGTTTACTCTCAACTCTCAATTTACCCATGGGAGTTAGAGTTAGACTGTACTCCATAGGTAACTCAGCTGTTGATCTTCTTTTAAGCAGTTTAAAAGTCTTTCTTCTATGTGAGAAGGGTCAAATCTCCAACCTTTAGGTTTCCTAGTGCATATTATATTATTTTTTACTATCCCAAAATTGCTTATTCCAACAAAATAATTGGGGAATTTTGGTGGCTTAGTGGTAAGAAGTTGCACTGCCAACACAAAAGAAAGTAGTTTGAATCCACCAGATATTTTGCAGAAGAAAGATCAATCATCTCCTCTCATATAATTTACACTCTCTGAAAATCCACCGGATGGTCAGTTAGGAATATATTGACTCAAGATTATACAACAACAACAATCATAAATATTGACGTTCTATTAAAGTAGTATCAGAATATATACTGATGTGTTTTGTGGCTGTATTTTCAAATAAGTTATTTAAAGTTACTAATTTATTATTTCTTATTGATCATGTCCCCATCTACAGCTTTACTCATCATTCCCTTTCTGATTAATAGATCCAACTACAAGAACCACACAAAATAGTTCTATTTAGGCTCAAGTAGAGATGAGTGTGTGTGTGAGTGTGTGTGTGTGTGTGTGTGTCTTTGTGTGTCTGTGTGTGTGTGTGTGTGTGTCTGTGTGTGTGTGTGTGTGTGTGTGTGTGTGTGTGTGAGAGAGAGAGATAAGGCAGGAAAGTGTAGCTACTAAGTGAGTAAAATGGGGTTAGTTCATAAAAGACCTCAAATATCAAATTGACTATTATGGCCTTTCTCCACAAGAAAAGATTCCAGTGGGAATTCAGGTTGCAATTGTAAGCTTGCTTATATTAATCTACTTGTCAAGCTGTAGTTCTAGTATAAATGTAGTTAACTCTTTGTTGGATTTTTAAACTTGCTGAGCACTTTAACTTTAAATTTTGTTTCTTTCTCCTCCAATTTTAGGCCACTGCACTGATCATGATACTTTGCTCAAAGTAACATCAATGCCTTCTATATAGCCTCGAGGTTAAAGCCTATGTAGCTTAGCCTGAAATTCTCAAACTAATTTCAATCACATTTGCCCTATGTTGTGGAACCTTTATCAGAGCTTGGATAGTCATATCTAAATTTATCATTTTCTCTCTCTCTTTCATTGCCATCAAGTCAGAAATTACTCAAAACTGACACTTAAGCATGTTTCCTACTTTATAACTAGGTCTTCAGATAAATATCTGTTCTTTTGGTAGTCTGTGAATTATTAAGTACTCTTCTTCAACACCACAACTCAAAGGCATTAATTCTTCTTTTGTCATCCTTATTAATTTATTGTCCAGCTTTCAGATGTTGTTGTTATGTGCCAGTAAGTTGTTTGCAACTCATAGCGACCTTATGTACAAGAGCTCTAAATGCTCTTCTATCCTGTGCCAACCTAGCCATCTCAAACGCACTTATTCCCACTGCTCCAGTCACAGAATGGATCCATCTCATCGAAGGTCTTCCTCTCCTTCACCACCCCTCCACTCTGCCAAACATGACGTCCCTCTCCAAGGACCAGTCCCTCCTTGCAACATGCCCAAAGTATGTCAAATGAAGCTTCAGTATCCTTGACTCCAAGGAGCATTCCGGCTTCTCCATCTCCAGGACAAACCTGTTTGTTCTCCTAGCAGTCCATGGTATATTCAACATTCTTCTCCAATACCACAGCTCAAAGGCATCAATTCTCTTTCTATCAACCTTATTCACTACCCAACTCTCTGATGCATAGCACGTAATTACGAAAACTATAGCACAGATAAGGTGCACCTTAGTCTCCAGCCTGATGTCATTTCTCTTCGGTACTCTTGAGAGATCACTCACAGCCAACTTTCCCAATGAAATTTGTCTCTTGATTTCCTGGCTACTGTTACCAAGAGTGTTGATTGTGAAGCCAAGCAAATTGAAACTGTTAACAGTTTCAATCTCTTCACCATCCATACTGATGCTGCCAGTTGGCCCAGTGGTGAGAATCTTTGTTTTCTTAATGTTGTGCTTCAATCTGTATAGGAGGCTGCAGTCCTTGACTTTCTGCAGCAAGCATTTCAGGTCCTCCCCAGTTTCAGCAAGCAGGTTTGTGTCATCTGCATAACACAGGTTGTTGATGACTCTTCCACCAATCCTGATGCCACATTCTTTTTGTACAGCCCAGCTTCTCAGATGATCTGTTCTACATACAGATTGAAAAGGTATGGAGACAGAATACATCCCTGATGGAGCCCCTTCTTGATTTTGAACCAGGTAGTGTCTCCTTGCTTTGTTCTGACGACTGCCTCTTGGTCCAAGTATAGGTTTTGCATTCGCACGATCAAATGTTCTGGAATTCCCATTCTTCTCAGAGTCAGCCACATCTTGTTGTGATCCACACAGTCGAAAGCCTTTGCACAGTCAATGAAGGACAGATAGACATTCTTCTGGTATTCTTTGCTTTCTGCCAAGAACCATCTAACATTAGCTGTAATATCTCTCGTACCACGACCACTTCTAAATCCAGCCTGCACATCTGGAAGTTCTCTGTTGACATATTGTTCCAAATGTTTTTGGATAATTTTCAGCAGAATCTTGTTTGCATGTGATATTTGCTTGGCTCCATAGTCAACAGTCTTGGCACCAGCAGCCAGGAAATTAAAAGGCTCATTGCCATGGGAAAGTCTGCTCTTATGGACCTCTCCAAAGTGCTGAAGAGCAGTGGTGTCTCTCTGGAGACTAAGGTGCGTCTGATACAGGCCATGGTCTTCGCAATCACCTGTTATGCATCAGAGAGTTGGACAATGACCAAGGAGGATAGAAGGAGAATTGATGCCTTTGAGCTGTGGTGCTGGAGAAGAGTATTGAGAATACCATGGACTGCTAGGAAAACAAATAGATTTGTCCTGGAGAGGGTTAAACCGGGTGGCTCCTTGGAGGCAAGGATTCTGAGGCTCCATCTAACATACTTTGGACATGTTGTGAGGAGAGACCGGTCCTTATAGAGGGACATCATGCTTGGGAGGGTGGAGGGACAGCGCAGGAGAGGAAAGCCCTCTATGAGGTGGATTGATTCAGTGACTGGGATAATTGGGATGGGAGTGTCAGAGACAGTGCGATTGGCACAGGACAGAGCGGAGTTTAGGGCTGTTGTACATAGGGTTGCTATGAGTCGCGGGTGACTCGACGACACGTAACAACAACAACAACATTAATGATATTGTTTGATAATTTCCGCACTCGGTTGGGTCACCTTTCTTTGGAATGGGAACAAATATTGATCTTTTCCAGTCAGTGGGCCAGCTGGCTGCTCTCCAGATTTATTGGCACAACTTAGTGAGCACATCCAGGGCAGTTTCTGTCTGTTGAAATATGTCAATTGGTATGCCATCAACTCCTGGAGCCTTGTTTTTTGCCAATTCCTTCAGAGCAATTTGCACTTCCTCCTTCATCACCATAGGCTCTTGCTCATATGTCATTTCATGAAATTCTTCTGTGTCAGCTAATTCCTTCTGATACAGTGACTCTGTGTATTCCTTCCATCTTCTCTTGATACTTCCTGCATCATTTAATATTCTACCCAAAGTATCCTTAAGTATTGCCAACCGTGGCTTGAATTTGTTTTTCAGCTCCTTCAGATTAAGAAACGCTGAGCGAGTTCATCCCTTACGATTTTCTGACTCCAGCTCTCTGCACATTTCATTATAGTATCTTGCTTTGTCGTCCCGGGCTGCCTTTTGAAATTTTCTGTTTAGCTCTTTTATTTATTGGTTTCTTCCTTTAACTGTGGCTTCTCAGCACTCTAATGCAATAGTCAGAGTCTCATCTGACAACCTTCTTGGCCTTTTCTCCTTTTTCAGCCTTTTGCATTCTTCGTGAATGATTTTCTTGATATCCTCCCAGAGCTCGTTTGGCCTATGCTCATTGGTGCTCAAGGCCTCAAACCTGTTCCTGAGATGGTTTTGAAATTTGAGTGGGATAGACTTAAGATAAAATTTTGGTTCCGTGGACTTGATTTAATTTTCCTCAACTTTAGCTTGAACTTGCATATGAGTAGTTGGTGGTCTGTCCCACAATCAGCCCCCGGCCTGGTTTTCACTGCTGACATTGAGCTTCTCCACCGAGTCTTTCCACAAATGTAATCTTTTTTATTCCTATGCCTGCCATCCAGTGAGATCCATGTGTATAGCCTGTGTTTATGTTTCTTATAGAAGGTGTTTGCAATGAATAAATCATTGAATGTGCAGAACTCTATCGTTCTATCTCCAGCCTCAGTTTTCTCACCGAGCCCATATTTTCCAGCTTCCAGATACAGAACAAATTTTTGGAAAAAAAAATTGCCTGAATCAGTGCACCTTAGTCTTCAAAACAGCATCAATGCTTCTCAGTAATTTGTTTGAATTTGTCTCTCTCCTTGAATAGAGAGTTTTTTCAATTTAGTATGTCTCTTGATTTCTTGACTGCTGGTACCAAGAGTGTTGATTGCTGATTCATATAAGATTAAACTGTTGACAATTTCAATCTTTTCTCCATTGATCATGACGTTTTTTATCTGTCCATGGGTGAGAAATTTTGTTTTCTTGATACTGAGATGTTATCCATATAGAAGGTTTTGCTTTTGATCATCTGCAGTAAGTGTTTCAAGTCCTCTTCACATTGGCCAAACAAGGCTGTGTTGTTTGTATAATATAGGTTTTTGTTGAGTCTTCCTTTGATCCTGATACCACATTCTTCTTCACAGAGTCTAAGTTCTTTAATTATTTGTTCAGCATACAAATTGAACCGGTATACAGTAAGGATACAACCCTAATGCATACCTTTCTTAGTTTTAAACCAAACAATATTTTCAAGCTTGACTCAGAAAATAGCATCTTGGTCCATGTATAGTTTTCCCGTGAGCATGAGTGTTCTGAGATTTCCATTCTTTTCAATATTAGCTATAATTTGTTATATTTCACACAGTCACATGTCTTTACATAGTCAAAAACACAAATAGATATTCTCTAATACTCTTGGCTTTCATCTAGGATCCATCTGGCATCAACAATGATATCTTTGGTGCAACCGCTTCGATAGTTATCTTTAATTTGTAGCAGTTATCTGTCAATGTATTATTCTAGCCATTTTTGGATGATATTCCACAATATTCTATTTGCATATGATATTAATAAAATTGTTTGATATTTCCACATTCTGCTGGATCGTCTTTTTTGGGAATAGGAACAAATATGTATCTTTTCCAGTAAATGGCCAGATAAGCTATGTTTCAAATTTCCTGACATAGTTTGGTAAGCATATCCAGGAATGCATTTATTATTTACAACATGTCAATTGGTATCCCATCGATTCTTTGGCCTTATTTTTTGCCAGTGTCTTCATTGAGGTTTGAACCTCTTCCTTCATCACTAGGGGCTCTTGATCATGTGGTACTTAGAGATATATTTCAGTTTTAGCCAATTCTTTTGGTTCAGTGACTCAGTTTATTCCTACCATCTTCTTTTAATGCTTTCTAGATCATCCAAAATTCTGCCCATAGCATCTGTCAGTATTACAACTCAAGACTTGAATTTGTGGTGGCTTTTTTTTTACTATTCTTTCTGCTCAATAAATGCTGAGTGAACTCTTTCCTTTTTATCCTTTGATTCCAGCTCTCTGCATTTTCTTCTATAATATTTGGCTTTGTCTTCACAAACTGCTCTTAGAAATATTCTGTTCAGATCTTATACTTCACATCTCTTTTCTTTGCTTTGACTTCATGATGCTGTGCTACAGACCAGTGGCCCAATAGAGCAGAGTAAAACAGATTCATGTAGTTTTAAGGCTAGAGTCATTATGGAATTCTAAATAGGTATGGTTTATCAAATTTACTATAGTATTTCCCAAATGCTTGATCGTATAGAATTATGTCTTTTATGATATATTGATAGGTTTTGGTTTTCTGTTACTATTGTTACTCTGAAACTCTCTGACAGGTAATGTTCAACTTCATGTCTGGAAAATTTATATTCTAAGGACTGACCTTCATGAGAAACAACCTTTAATGAGATGAATTGATCCAGTGGCAGCAAAATGTTCACAGCAGTGATTGTGAGAAAGGTACAGGATCAGACAGGGTTTTGCTATATTGTTTATAATGTCATTAAGAGATGGCACTGACTCAAAGCACTTAACAACAATACATCCCAGTTTTCTTTGCTTAGAGGTGTGATATCCCAGTGATTTAATCATGATTGAACATCAATATTCCATAGATGGTACTTTATTACTAATTAATTCTTTACTGTCTTTCCTCCCTTATTGTGTTAACATGTCTTTCTATTTGTGTACTTCCTGGTAATACTTCCCACTTAAGCTGTATTACACCTATTTTCTTATCATAGAGACTGCTTTTAGATTACATAAATACAACTACTTGTATAATAAATATTTTTTTATTGCAAACCTAGACACATAGAGGGTTTTTTGGGTGGTTTAAATAAAATTTTATTTTTATTTTACACTGATTTCCTTATAAAGTTTGTATATATTGTTTTTCACACCAGATCATTCCCATTTCCTTTACCCATCTCTCCCTTCATCCATCAAATTGTGTGACCCAATGTTTAACACCTCCACTTCACCCCACCCAAGCCCTGATCATCCTCACCTCTCTGTTCCTCCCTTAGTCCCCTTGCTTCCTCATGTTCATTTTACAATAATGATCTTACACAGTATTGTTCTTTACGGAACTGAGTTAGTTCACTTAGCTTAATGCTCTCCAGTCCCTACCGAGTTAGATAGTGATTTACAAAATCATTGCTCCTGCATGCTACATAGTATTCCACCAAGTTAACGAACCATAATTTCTTAATCCATTTGATTGTAGTTGGACATTTGGGCTATTTCCATGTTCTTGTGACGATGAATAATACTGCTATGAACATTGGTGTATAAGTATCCATTTGTAAGCACATAGTTTTACAGTAAATATGTATTCTTTTTCTTCAAATAGACCTGCTGTATTAATAATACTAAAATTCCATTAAAGCTGGAACTTCCGTCATGGAGGCTAGAAATACTAGTCCTGATAGGCTGTAGAGAAAATACTAGCCTCCCAGGAACCAAGTAAAATCAGATTCTCCAAGAGATAAAAAAAAATAGTAAAATAACCAATCCTTTGTCTTTGAGTCAGTACAGACTGATAGCTGACCTTCAATATAACTCTCAAAACTCTAAATCTCTATGGAAAGAGCCTGCCAATCTTTCTCCAACAGAGCTGCTGGTGGCTTCTCACGGCTGAGAAGTGTGAGGGTTAGCAGTGCAACTGCCCTACATGGAGACTAGATCTTCACAATTCCTTGAAAGCTCATCACTCCCCATAGGATAGGATGGTAGCCTAGTACCGAATGTGAATAAGTTTTATTGACTCAGGTAAATTTCTTAGTAAAAAAACTAACAAACACACTTTTCTGACGTCAGAAGGCAATCTGTCTGGGACAAAACTTCTATTACTTTTCATCTAATTCTACTTAATAATAACATTAACAATCACAGTAAGTTTATAGAAAAAGTATGTGAAAATAATACTATTTTACCATATCTAAATGACATACTTTAAGTGTTGAAGCACAGAACTCAGATCCTATTCTGACAACATTTATTCACCCTTCATGCTCTTAAGGCTACTATTAAATTAGAGGAGTTAAGTTAGCAAATCAAACCCAGAACAGTAAAAAGACACATGTTTGGTTTGCGTTCCTGTAAAACTAAATGAGTCTGCTATAAATAAGAGCAAGCCAAAACTGCATGGGGACGTCTTCAATGGCTCATAGGATTTGTAATGTGATATGTGAAGCCTTTCCTTTCTGGGTCAACAATCTGAATCTATCCCAGGTCAGTTGAATCCACAACAGTCATTATTATTTTATAGCTGATTTCTCCACTCTGTGGAGTGAGTCTGGTTTAACTCTGGCTTTCTGAAGACAGGTGTCCACAGTCAGCACTCCTTACACAGGGCAGTAATTGGCCCCCTTGTTAGCAGCCCCGAACAAGAAAGGCCAGGGATTAAATGCACACTGAAACAGAATTTCTCTTGCTGTTGCAGATTTAGGAGCTTCAGTCCACTGGCCAGACAGAATTGATAGTAGAATGGGATTTTCTTTTTCCTGTCTTGCTTTCTCTAGATTGACGGGGGAATTCAGAATACCAGACGTCAGCTTCCTATTTGTCCAGGGCACTTAAAACTGTTTGAAAGGAAAAGAATTTCAAAAGAGCTTATCCAAAATTGCTTTTGGCGTGCACCTCTGCTTGACATGTTTCAACATAAGAGTAAAGTGTCACGGCCCACTTAGAGCCTTCAATACCTAAGTTCATCACAAAACAAAGCCCACTCTCACATAGCTCTCCTTCAGGATACGCCCAATTTCTTCCTGGTTCTTTGAAAGGTAATATAGTGGTCATTTCAAACAGCTAATAAATTAAGAAGTCAAACACAGATTTTCAATTTTCATAATTTTACTCAGGATATCTTTGGAAGTGTGCATTATTAGTTGGCCCTAATGCAAAACTACCAAGTGAAACTAATCTCCCTAATGAGGTTCATTTGTCCTTTGACAAAGCAATAAATAGTTTCCTAAAGAAAAACTTAACTAATAGTGTAGACAGTACCTAATAATTAATTTTCTTTCCCAATCCTTGCAAGCACAAAAACAAACAGTAAATTTTTCATTTGTTCATCTCTTTAGAACAACTGTTTAACCGAGATATGCTTGATTAATGGATTTAATTTGTTTCTTTCTTCTGTAGTCAGTTTTCATATTACATTGGTTATCAGAGGATAGGACAATAATGTGGGCATTCTCCTCGCATCCTACTCCATCAGTGTCAGCACTGGCTTCTCGCGCCAGGTCTGCATCTTTAACCTTTGTCTTCCTGCAGAATCTTTCATCAATCTGTGTTACAGTCACCTTGGGAAGAAAAGGCAGAAGCACTCGGTCAGCACTTACAGGTAGTAAAGTGTGTCATTATTTCTAACAAAATGCTGGCAGCGGTGCACCTTTCATTTCCAACCAAAATATGATTTGTGAGATCAGCAACCCAACTGTTAAAAGAGAAAAATGGAAGAGACCAGTTTGGTCACTACAAGGCCCTCTATAAAAACCAACATGAAACAATTTTTCCACACATGCTGAGCACCTAAAACTGACACGGGCTCAGTCTGCAAATTAAATATTATTGTCAGGCAATAAAAGTAATCACACACATGTCAAATATATAAAAATATATATCCATAAACTCGTTTCCATGGAGTCAGAGCTGACTCATAATAGACCTTTTAGCATGTTTGCCAAGGCTGTAAATTGTACAGGAGGAGATTGCCTATCTTTTTCCACTCTCAGAGCAGCTGGTAGATTCAAAATGGACACTTTTAGTTTAAGAATGAAACTCTCTATGGCTACATCACCAGAGTTTCTCTGTGTCTATGAGAAAGAGAGAGAGAGAGAGAGAGATCTGTTTGTCTGTCTATTTATCTACCTACCTATCATATAAACTCATTACTGTCCAGTTAAAATGATCTTATAAACTATCCATCAGGTTTTAAGATGGAAACAGATTGTCTGTCTTCTTCAAGTAGAGCCGTTGGTGGATTCAAATTACCAGAGTCTCCCTATTTGGATTGGCAGTGCCACTCCTTAGACTATGTCACCAGAATGAAATATATTCCTTGGAAACAGCATCCTGCTTGGAAAAGTGGAGGATCATGGAAAGAAAGGATCAAGGAGATAGACTGACTCACTGACAGCAACAATGGGTCCAAATAGATCCTTTTCTCTGGGAGCAGCTGGTGGATTTGAACAGTGTGCTGTCGAGATAGCAGCTGCTCTGGGAGAGAAGGATGGACAATCTCCTTCACTCAATTAACTGCTTCTGAAACCCCACTGGAGGGTCAGATATGGGTCAGTTCTGACTCAGTAATACTCAACAACAACATCAATATATATAGCAGGGAGCCCTTGTAGCCTAGTGGCAAGAAGCTATGCTACAGTCCCAAAGGCACACAATTTGAAACCACTTACTTCTAATCAGAAGAAAGATGGGAAATCTCCTCCTGGATGATTAACTACCTCTGAAAAAATGTTTGAAGGTCAACTGTGGGTCAGTTCAGACTTGACAATACATAATAACAATAATACATATCTTAGCAGACTTCATAATTATTATCATTTCAGAAGAGGGGTCAAATTTCCATGGTTTTATTTTATAGTTCACTTTATTTTTCAGTGTTTGAAGAGATTTTTTTACTATTTTTAATATATATAACTTTTTTGTAAAAAGTAAAATATTAAAGAAATTTTGTTATCATTAACTTTCATTATATGATGACTACTTGTACAACAGTATGAAATATTGTCCAGTTTTAATTCATCTTTAAATTCACGGTCATGTTTGAATCTGTAACTGCTTCTATTATAACAAACATCCATCCATCTCATCAAAGGATTTCCATTCCCTCCTTGGTGTTCTGCTTCATCAAACATGGTGTCTTCCTACAGCAGTAAGTCCCTTCTAGACGTATGTCCAAAGCAGACAAGTCTGACAATATCCTCCTAGGATCCATATGGTTTTAACTGAATTTTGTTGGGTGTATCACCAGCCAATCTTATACTGACTCGGTTTGGAATTTCCTCTGAAACCTGTAAACTATGGACTATCCTATTTTTATCTTAACTACTGGTGGCATGACTTTATTATAACAACAAAAAGCTACTATGGTGAAATAAATTGGCAGAGCTATGGTGGTGAAAACCTTAACTATTATATTTCCTAACAATTTTAAATTGTGAAATAATTTTACTTTTTTTCTTAATTTCACTCTTTTTGATTCCTTTATTTCTTTTCTACAATAAAATATTTTTGTTATTATTAATTTTAATGAAAATTTACAAAAACTTTCGATTTCCATTTATTCATTGTTCCACTTTTCTCCCCTCCCAACCCTCCCCCCACCCCAGTTCACTCTTCTTTTTGAAAAGTAAAAGAAAAAGGCTTAAATTGTTATACAATCCCTCCCCCCAGCTCCACTCCACTATGCAGCCTTCATTCTGGACTCCTGTCATCACAATAATACCTAATCATATATCCATTTTAAACAGTTTTCTCCCTCATCTGTTTCAATACAGTATACATAATTTATCCCATCTTTCTCAGTCTCCCCCTAACCTCTTTGTCAGTCCTGTTTTACAACAGTGGCACCGTGCCATATTTGTCCTTTTGTGACTGAGATATTTCACTCAGAATAATGTCCTCCAGGGTCACCCATTTTACAAAATAATTCATGAGTTCCTTGTTTTTCAATGCAGCGTAGTATTCCATTGTGTGAATATACCACAGCTCTACTATTCATTCGTTTGTTTATGGGCTCTTAGACTGTTTCTAATTACTTGCTATTGTAAACAAAGCTGTGATAAACATGGGTGTGCATATATCTGCTTGGATGACAATTTGGTTTCTTTGGGGTGTATTCCAGTAGTGGAATTGTCGGGTCAAATGGTATTTCTATTTGCAACTTTTTGAGAAATTGCCATACTGCCTTCCATAGTGGTTGCACCATTTTACACTCCCACCAACAGCAAATAAAGATTCCAGTTTCTCTGCAACCTCTCCAGCATTTGTTGCTTGCTCTTCTGTTAAATTTTGCTATTTTTACTGGGGTTAAATATTAATTTTTCGAGTAGTTTTTATTTTTTTTGTTATCATTTTTGAATTTTTAAAAAATTTTTAACTGGTTTACATACAAAGTTCATATACATTGTTTTTCACACAGGATCATTCCCTTTTCCTTTACCTATCCCTTCCTCCACACATCAAATGGTGAACACATACCCCCTTGGGCCCCATACTCATTCTATAATAATAATTTTATACAGTATTTGCTTTTATAAGATTGAGTTATTTCTCATGGCATCATGCTGACCAGTATCTCCCATGTTAGGTAGTAATTTACACAATCATTTCTCCTGCCTGCTGTATAGAGTGAATGTACCATAATTTCTCAATCCATTTCATTGTGTTTGGGCATTTGGGCTGTTTCCATGTTCTTGATATGGTGAATAACGCTGTTATGAATATTGTTGTACAAGTCTCCTTTCGTGCCTCAGTTCTTATTTTTTCAGGGTATATTCCAAGCAGTGGAATAGCTCGATCATATGGGATTTCCAAGTTCAGCTTTTTGAGGAAATGCCCAACTGTCTTCCAGAATGGATGTACCATTTTACAATCCCACCAACAACATATGTGTTCCCATCTCACCCCACATCTTCTCCAACATTTATTACTTGCTGCCCTGCTAAACTTTGCCACTGCTACTGGAGTGAGATGGTGTCTCATTGTGGTTTTGATTTGCATCTCTCTTTTTGCTAGTGATTTTGAGCATTTCTTCATGTGGCTCTTGTCCATCGGAATGTCCTCCACTGTGAAAAGTCCTTCTGTGTCTCTTGCCGATTTTGTAATTGGATTATCAATCTTTTTCTTCTGGAGGCTCAGGAGTACTCTGTAAACTTTCATTATGAGACCTTTGTCTGAGATGGTATTGCCAAGTGTTTGTTCCCAGTCAGTAGGTTTTCTTTCAGATTGTTTATTGTGGTGTTTTGTTTGGGTTTTTTGGTTTTCATTGGTTTTTTGTTTTGTTTGGTTTGATTTGGTCTGGTTTGGTTCTTTTAATGGACCAAGGCTCTGTTGCTATCAGTTTGGTGCTTGAAGTCAATATGTCTAAGGGTTATATGCTTTACCCTTTCTTCTGCAATGTCCCTCATATATATATATATATAGCCATGGTTTCACTCTAACAACATTAACCAGAAAACAGGACACCAATGTACAGTTCTCTCTCCCTCATCTTCTTTCATTACTATTTGTATATCTTACCCTTTTCTTAGCTGCATTTTCTTTTCTATTCTGCCTACCTGCCTGAGCTACTAAAATAGCCCTGAAATCCTCTTTTTAACTATTTACTTGGTCAGTTTCCCTGCTTATCTATCACCTGGCATATTGCCTGTTTTTATTATTATTATTATAACAATCTTCTAATTTTTTGAGTCTTGAGTTCTTCTAATTCCCCTCCATCAAATAGTCAAGGTACTGCCTAAAAAGAAGAATTTTCCTCCAGTTCAAAGCATGCTCTTTTTTTTTTTAGTCTTACTTTTTCATTGAATATGAGCTGTAATCAACAGTACCTAATAACAATATGAGTTTTTTGTACATTTTATTTCCTTCATGTACATTGTGTTTCACAAATGTCTTCATATTGTATTTCATATAATCATATATATCTATATCTGTGTGTGTGTGTTGTGTTTTATAAAATTAATCATCATTGATCCATGCCTACTGTTACTCAGTCTTTTCAGTCAGGTTCACATTGGATCTTTACCATTCTTTCACTTCACTCCTTAAATCCACTCCCCCACGCACCGACCCACAGAACTTGGCTCTCTGAGTGATTTCTCTCCCTTCTAATTTTGACACCCTTGCTCTCCTCACTTTCCTCTTTTGGACTTTTATGTACATCTTACTAGTTATCACAGAGAGGTACCAGCACTATAAGTGAGGTCTGGAAGAAGCCATGACAGTAGGGATATCATTGCCAATGTCACATCATTTCTTGACCAAAGGCAGGGAGTACCAGAAGAATCTGTGCTTCATTAACTATGCAAAAGAGTTTGATTGAATGTATTACATAAAATTGTGGAGAGATGTAAATGAAAGCAACTATGAGATATCATCTCACCGCAGTCAGAATAGCAAAATTTAACTGAATAGCAAGCAACAAATGCTGGCAAGGTTGTGGAGAAAGTGGAACACTTATTCACTGTTGGTGGGAGTGTAAAATGGTTCAATCCCTGTGGAAGGTGATATAATGCTTTCTCAAAAAGTTGCAAATAGAGATACCATTTGATCCAGGAATTCCACTACTGGGAATATACCTCAAAGAGACCATAACTACCACCCAAGCAGATATACGCACACCCATGTTTATTGTGGCTTAGTTCACAGTGGCAAGGAATTGGAAACAACCTAAGTGCCCATTAACAAACAAATAGATAGAGAAGCTGTGGTATATTCACATAATGGAATATTACACTTCACTGAAAAACAAGGAACTCATGCAGTATTATTCAAAATGGGTAACCCTGGAGGACATTATGGTGAGTGAAATATCTCAGTTACAAAAGGACAAATACAGCATTATGCCACTGTTGTAGAACAGGACCTCGGAATTAGGGGGAAACTGAGAAAGATGGGTTCAATAATGTATACTGCATTGAAGCAGATGAGGGAGAAAACTGTTTAAAAGGGATATGTGATTATGTATTTTTGTCATGACAGAAGTCCAAAGCAAAGGCTGCATAGTGGAGTGGACCTGGGGTGAGGGATTGTAAAACAATAAAAGAATTTTTATTTTACTTTTCCAAGAGGGTAGTGTACTCGGGGGGAGGGTTGGGAGGGGGGAAAAGTGAAACAATGAATGAATGGAAATCCAAAGTCTCTGTAAATTTTCATTGAAATTAATAATAAATTTTTTAAAAAGGGGGAAAAAACCCTTGAGAATAATTGGAATCCTAGACTCCTGATTGTGTACATGAACAACCTATACTTTGACTAGGAAATAGTCATCATAACAGAGGAAGGAAACACCGCAAGATTACAGATCATGAAAGGAGTGCATCAGATAGGCATCCTATCTCCATACCTTTATGATCTATTTGCAGAATAGATCACTCACCACTCAGGAAGCTAGATTTTATAAGAAGGAGTATGGCATCAGGATTGAAGGATGACTTATCAACAACTTGCATTATGCAGATGCCACAACCTTGCTTGCCAAAACTGAGGAGGAACTGAAGATTTTGCTGCGGAAGGTAAAACAAACAAACAAACAAAAAATAACCAGATAAACAAAAAACCCCTTGTCCTCAATATGGATTGAAGCTCAATATGAAGAAGAAAAATATTTTCACCACTGGGCCAATTGGCAGCACCATGATAGATGGGGAAGAGACTGAGGTTGTTAACAATTTCAGCTTGCTTGGCTACACCATCAACACTCTTGGAACAAGCTGTCAGAAAATCAAAACATGAATTGCATTAAGGAAATCTGAGAGCTAGCGTTGATTAATGTTTCCTGATGGTTTACTCTGAATGGAGCTTTGTTTATAGATGTAACTGTAGTAGAAGATGCTTCAGAGGGAAAAAAAAGAAATCTTTTTGGCTTTTTTGTTGTTGTTGTTCAGAGTACTGGCTTGATAAGCCTGAGCAAACTAAAAACTGCCCTGTCTAAAATGGAGTGGTTAAGACATAAGGAGTAAAGTAGCTGGCTTATTTCCCAAAATATGTATGATATAAAGGGGAAAGCTGGTTTTTAAACTAATGATAAATAACTGCTAAGAAAAGTTAGAAGGTAGGCGTTTATGTGAACCTAAAAGTTGGCTTTTTTTAGGCATTATTTTAAGCCTCATCTGATTTCTAGCTACCTTAAGTATAGACACATGGTCTTAAAAATTGTCAACAGCTGTGGAACTCGAATAAGAAAAAAATGCTTCCCACACTAAGCAGCAAAATTTGTAGCAGAAAGACACAAGATGAGCAAGACCCTGCTGAGAGTGAGACCCTAGAGGTGGTGGTGGAGAGACTGTGGCATTCCTGTGGATAAACTGTGTTATTGCTATGGAGAAACTATGGCAAGGTGTGATCTGAGGCTTCTTGAATTTGTGCTTTCCACAGTTAAAGATTTTTTTCTGTACTTGTCAGATGCTTGTAGGAGAATCTGACTTATAACTACTCTGAGGCAAACCTTCCCATATGATTTGGGTTTGACTGCAGAACTGAAACCAGAGCCTGGACTAATTGAGAAATTGTGCCTTGAGTCTGTTCAGTTAAAACATGAATGTTGAGAGGATCCAAGATGGCGGCAGAGGCAGAGACAGCGTGGTGAGCTGCGGGAGCAGTGAACCACTTAAAGCAGGGCCATTATGGCCTTCTACAGATTTCAGCTTATTGATAATTGAACACTTAAACAGTTGATGACTGGCCTTCAGTGAAGATCGAGGCTCAACAACAGGAATTCAAGGATTCCCAAGGAGGAATGGGTGAGTCTCGTGGCTCCCAACCCCCTCCCGCAGAGCCCGCACAGCACCATGCCGCACAGCCGCTGCAGCTCCATGAGGCTTCCACAGCTGGAACCAATGGATTCCCTCACCCAGGATGGATGCTGGGCACCGGCCCTCCTCAAGATTGGTACAGTGAAGCCACCACACTGCTGCAAGGTGGACTTGTTCTGGAGAGAATTCTTGGAGCCAGGATGGCAGCAGTGGGGGAAGTGGGTGCCCACCGGCCACTAGCACAAGAGGGGCTGCGCACCCGCTGGCTGCCTGCGCTGGGGGGGCGCGCCCTGCTGGCCACCTGCATAGGAGGTGGGGGATGGGATGCATGCCCGCCATCTGCAGGTTTGGGTTTCCTTGGACAGGCCAAAGAAGATGATTACCTATACAATTGATTGCTGAGAGTCACTATGAGTCTGATGACCTTAACAGTGGCAGCATGCACAAGAGGACTGACATCCTAAATGCACCACATATTTTGTTCTGTTGAATGCTTCTGCCAAAAGATGGTTAGACCTGGGGGGAGTCTGTTCACAATCCTCAGGTTCCCTTTATCATTTATAAAAGGGGAGGGCAGTGACACCTACTCCAAAATATAGTATGACCACTTATTGGGGGGTAAAAGTGGCAGTGCTAGAATTGGAGACACTATCCCTGACCACAAAGTCCTCAGTCAGGGGAGGGGACCAGACTGGGGTAGGGGCAATTGGAGGAGGCGTATACCAGCCAGCTCCTGGAGGGTGTTGCCCTGCTCGAGATGGGCTGCATTTGGCCCTCAGCTCAGGGTGAGCCGTCGTGGCCCTCTGCCTGGGGCAGGCTGTTCTCGGCCCCTGGCTTGGGGTGAGCCATTGCGGCCCTCTGTCCGGGCAGGCTGCCCTTGGCCCTCGGCTCTGGGTGAGCTGTCGTGGCCCTCAGGATGAGCTCCTCAGTCCCCAGATTGTGCCATCTGACCCCTGGGTGGGGAAGGAAAAAAAAAAGAATGCCTAGGGTATCCAGAGAATGTTACCTAGGTCACCTTCTGCCACCCCCCCCCCCAGTAAACCTGAAAGCAACACCCTCAAAGCCCTTCTATTTGTAACTCACAAGTTTGTTTTCTCTAGGTTTGCTCCCTTTCCTATAGGTAACCTTAACACTGAGTTTTACTCCAGAATTGACCCTGAACCCAGTGCCAGTGACAAAAAGGAAATACAACTGCCAGCTAAGGAAGCAAAGGAGGATAGAGCCTCTGGGTTCAACCAGCCATCCCCACTGGACCCACCTGGGAAAACACTTTGCGGTCCAGAGGGTAGCAAATGACAGGAAAATATCTTCTAACAGAGCAAGAAGGCAAACAGCTTTAACCCAAGACCACCAGTAAGGAGATAAGTTGTCCTCCCTTCCCCCATTTACATCTACGCCCCTGTTCAGCATGAAGAAGCCAGAGAGTCGGCATCCAATTCCCAAATCAATAAGACAGTTGGTTTAATTACCATTGGAAAATGCTTGTCATTCCTCTGTAGGATCTGGTCCCCACTGGACCCTCATCATTTCCTTCACCTGCTCCCCCCACCGACCAAACTGTGCAGTTCTGCAACTGCATCCTGGCCCATCCTCACCCTTCTGCCCCCAACCCTCACCTCCTTGTACCCCCAATATGTTTTTCCCAATAAAAGAAAAAAAAGAACACCATGAATTTTACTGTGTTTGATGTTCTTTGCCTCCTCAATTCTCCAACTAAATTCCCTAATATATCTCATTTTCAGTACCACACCTGTAAGTCTATGAGTCAAGAACAAATAAACTAATCTCTTGCTGTTAATGTGGCTCTAGAGGCACCATTTGTTGTTGTTGTTTAATGCCGTCGAGTCTTAGACGACTCATAACGACCCTATGAACAAACAGCCTGAGCACTGTTCGTACATAGAGTTTCTGGAGGCAAGCCATTTTGGAAGTGGATGCTGCTCCTGCTTCCAGGCTTGATTTATCCGGGAAGCTCCAGCCAACACTGTCCACCATAGGTGTCCATTACCACTATTGGCACATCACTGTCACAGGCTTCAGCATCACAGCAACCACGAGTTACCTCTGTACAGCAATGCACAGACCAGTGCTATACCACCATGGGGCTGGGCTATTTGCTCAACATAAAAAAGCATTCGTCTCTTTTTACCATCCCTAGTCATTGTCCAGCTCTCTGACACATATTAGGTGCACCTTAGTCCGGACTGATGTCATTGCTCTTCAGTACTCTGGAGTGGTCCCTGACAGCCGACTTTCCCAATGTAATTTGTCTTTTGATTTCCTGGATACTAGTACCAAGGATGTTGACTTTGGAGACAAGCAAACTAAAGCTGTTAACAATCTCAATCTCTTTGCCATATATCATAATGCTACCAATTGGCCTAATGGTGAGAATCTTTGTTTTCTTTACATTGAGCTTCAATCCACCCCATCTTGGGTCTTTCTGTCATGCTCTGTCCCTCCACCTGTCTGAGTGAGCATGATGTACTTCTCAAAGGGCCAGTCTCCTCTGGTTATGTGC
This sequence comes from Elephantulus edwardii, assembly GCF_000299155.1. Taxonomy (NCBI): domain Eukaryota; kingdom Metazoa; phylum Chordata; class Mammalia; order Macroscelidea; family Macroscelididae; genus Elephantulus; species Elephantulus edwardii. The sequence goes on from NW_006400133.1 coordinate 831,685, forward strand.
CCAAAGTAAGTGAGACACAGCTCAAAATCTTAGCCTCTAAGGTGAAACAGTTCTCTGTTGAAATGTTGCTTCAGTCATTTTTGGATAATTTTCAGCAGAATCTTGCTTGCATGTGATACTAATGATATTGTTTGATTATTTCTGTTCTTTGTTGGGTCAGCTTTCTTTGGAATGGGAACAAATATAGATCTCTTCCAGTCAGTCGGCTAACAGGCTTTCCTCCAGATTTCTTGGCACAACTTAGTGAGCACATACAGTGCAGCATCTATTTGTTGAAATACTTGATGGTATAGTAATAATAAATCTATGACATTTGGCAAATATTAACCTTTTCACGTTAAGGACTTCAAAGAAACTTTACTATATTTATTTTACTCTTAACACATAAAATATTTG
>NW_006400133.1:833316-837062 GCF_000299155.1 Elephantulus edwardii
GGGGAAGAAGAACAAACTGGGGAGGAGGGTAGAGAAAATGGTGCAGTAATGAAGGAATGAAAACCCCAAATCCCTGTAAATGTTCATTAAAACTAATAAAAGTTAATAAAAAAAAAACAAAAACAAAAAACAAAAACAAACTGGCATTCGTTTTCCCCAGCCTGCAAAACTAGTTACTTGGCCTTAGGATTCTTTGTTTCCTTTCTTTATTCATGTAATTTAGTTTAATCTGTCTGGTTATCAGGAGAAGAAATGTATCTCCTAGATCAGCAGTTAACTCTTTGAAGCTATTTTCCCAGTTAAGTTGTAACTTAATCTTTCTGTTTACCAGGCAAGGAAGTACTAAATTAAATTTTATCTTTCCAAAACCTGTTTTTCTCAGCTATATCTTAAACCCTATGATCGTGGAGAGAGGATGAGAGACACCCAAGAGTTGAGCACTCTCCTTCATAGGGTGGCTATGAGTAGCCTGCACTTAACAACAACAACAACATATGTTAAGTAGTTTATAGGTTGCCTGTTTACTGGTATCTGTGTGAGAATGGTGTTTTTTCCAAATGGAGAAATACTTTGACTTTACTAACAAAAGTGCATTGTTAAATGAGGTGGTGTCTCACCCTGGTATAAATACCTAATGACCACTCCTAGAAGGGGAGGTAGTCTGTGAGGGCAACCCACTGTCCTCCCAGAACTGTAATAAATTGCGTATGGATATGGATCTGTTCGTCTTATTGGCAACTGACCAAGGAAAGAACACCTTGTGTTCAGTAACAGTAGTAAAAATAATGTTCCTGAGATGACAAAAAAAACAAACAAACAAACACACAAACCAAAAACCAAAACAAACCAAAAACCCAAAACGCAAACCAGCAGAAGAACTGTGTTTACATACAATTTACTCTAAAACATAGCTTTAGGTCTCACCCTGCAATTTCTACATCATCAAACAATTGCATACAGGCAATTCTTCAAAGGAGACCATTGCTTGAGGCATGATAATGTCAATTAAGCTCCTTAAAAAGATATTTTTAGACTGAAAGATGTCTTTGTTGTTGTTATGGGTTTTCAAATAAACTAAAACTCACAGATACTCTACACACTTTGAATCCTGACCTTTCCTGTCCTTCACTATCCTCAGTTATGCTTGAGCCCATTGTTAAAAGACTCTCTGTTGATCTAAATCATTAAGGGTCCTTTTTTCTTTTGTTGATCTTGAAAGAAGAATGTGGCATTTGCCCCATTTACTCCTTGAGAAACCTGATGACATCTAAGGGCCAGATCAAAGTCCAGATAGGACAATGGACCCTGATAAGGCTCTAGGCAGGATCTCAGAAGCCCAAACTCAAGTTAATTAACAGCCACAAATTCCCAGAAAAATACTATCTTCCCTAAGCCTCCCTAAGAACCCCTATAAAAAGAACTGTTCCAGCTACTTTCTTTCTCTCTCTTACTCTCAACTCTTTTTCTATCTAATAGATTTCATTTCTCAAGACTCAAGATTCAAAAAGGGAATTTAAAGATAGCTGTTTTGGGGTGCCATCCAGTCAAGGAAGACTCACAGTGATACTATGAACAACAGAACTGAACTCTGTCCTATCCTGTACCATCTTTACAATCTCTGAGATACCCAAGTCCATTGGCATCCTTAAATCTGCGGACCACAAATACTTGGATTCCAGGAAAATGAAAACTATTTCTTGACCCATTTCTAAGACTTTCAAAGAAATATTAAAAATATTTCCTCATCTTAAGAATTAAATTAATCACACTTATGTTTTCACATCTAAAATTGATAGGATGGTATTAATAAGTTCAGAATTATCTATATATGTATCAGTTATAAAACTATGGTTATATAATTATAAAAATAACATCAATTTTCTCCAGCCCACAAAACTAGTTTCTTAGCCTCTAAATTCTCTGTTTCCTGTCTTTAATAATGTAGAGCAGTTTGATCAGTTTGTTTAGTAGAAGAGGAAATGCATCTCTCCTAGATCCTGGTGAAGCTGGTTCTCCAGTCATATGTAAATTGTATCTTAATCTGCCTGTTTACCAGGAAGAGAACTGGGGCCTTCCTGAACTACTGATACCTAAACAGGAACTGTCCTTTTCAGATGTAGAAATTATCTTTCTTGACTAACAAAAGTGCATTGTTAAATGAGCTAGAGTTTCACCCTAGTATATAAGGCAATGACCACTCCCAGAAAGGGAGGCAGTCTTGGAGGTGACTTGCTGTCTCCCAGATCTGTGTAACAAAGTGCATTTATGGATATTGCAATCCTTTGTCTTATTGGTGATTGACTACGGAGAGAACCCCTTGTGTTCACTAACAAAATCAACATTTTATTTTAGGGAAAAAAGAAAGTTTTCTTCTATTTTTTTTTTCCAAGAAAAGGGCACTTTAACCTTAAAGCTGTTTTGTTGGTTTTCCCCCACCCCACCTAGTTATTCAGGTTACAGTGTTTGATTTCCTAGACATGGCAAATATTTTTTAAAAGAAGGTAAAAATCATTCAATATTTACTATATGCGACCCTGCAATCAGGGCAATAATTCAAGAATTTTAAAAAGATGACACTGATGTATTCTCAAACTCTAGAAAGAACAAGGCATAATTATAAGGACAGAAGAATGTTCTGAAAGATTAAAATTAAAATAGTCCCTATAGTTTTCAGCTGAATTAAACTCAGGTTTCTATAGTTCTCAGCTAAGTTATACTCAGGAATTTTTCCATTGTCCCGGGTAGAGCCCCACACCCAGTTGTATCCAGGGCAACAGTATTTCAAGAATGGCTAACTACAGGGCAGGGCAAACTAGCAGATGTTTCTCGACTGATAACCCATGTGCCTTTGTTTCCCAACTGATAACCCATGTGTCTTGTGCTTTTCCACTGCCCTGGAGTTTGAACTCATTGTATACTTAAGAATTTGTGAAACCACCCTATAGTTAAAGATCTGTCTAACTGCTACATGTGTTACATGACTGCCACATGTGCTACGTGCAAATATGCTGTGTAAACCATGAGCGAAAACCGAACCAATGAATTCAAACTGTGCTTTCATCACCCAATGAGAAGCTGATACCCAGTTGTATCCCCCTAAGTGTATAAAAAAAACCAACTTTGTCTGCTCGAGGTCGACTCCTCTATCTCCTGCCAGAGATACGGGTCAGCCAGAGCTCCGCAATAAACCTCTCCCCTTGCTGTTGCATCAAGCCGGTGTCTTGGAGTCTTGGGTCTTCAACGTCCGCTCGGGACAGGACCACTGGTTCGGGGGTCTTTCAGTTCTTTGGAGAACAAGAATACTTTAGAGGCTTTAAATCCTCATACAGATTTTCAAGTTAACTTAAAGAAGCAGTATTTTATAGATTGTCACCAGTCATTTAATGGAAGTTATAAGCATGTACAGGATGAGTTTTGAAGGCATACATTTACACTCGGCCTGTGTTTTATTGGATGAAAGATAGAAGTAAAAACAAAAACAAAAACAAACTATTTGTGCTGCATTTCTTGTTGTTTGTTTTGTTGTTATGTGCTGTCCAGTCGTTTGCGACTCATAGCAACCCTATTCACAACAGCCCTAAACCCTGCTCTGTCCTGTGCCAACCGCACTGCCTCTGACACACCCATCCCGATTACCCAATTCACCGAATCAGGACACGTCCCTCCTGGCAACATGTCCAAAGTATGTCAGACGAAGCCCCAGAATCCTTGCCTCCAAGGAGTAGCTTGGTTTAATCCTCTCCAAG
>NW_006400133.1:838822-841282 GCF_000299155.1 Elephantulus edwardii
TTTAAATTCCTCTGTATCTGCCAATTCCTTTCTATATAATGACTCAGTATATTCCTTCCATCTTCTTTTAATACTTCCTGGATCATTTAATATTCTGCATTTCTTAGAGAATGTTAATTGTTGTTGTTGGTTGCCATCAAGATCACTATGCCTCATAGGAACCCTTTTGTTTTGATTGTATATCATTAAGTCTGATCCAATTCATGGATGTTGTTCTAATGGGTTTTCAAAGGCAGTTGTCCACAGAGGAGCTACTACATTTGAATCAAGTATCTCCTTGAGTTGACAGCACATCATATTGTTATATATCGTCAAGTCGCCTCTGACTCATAGCGACCCTATGAACCCTATAAACCCTGCTCTATCCTGAGCAAATTTCACTGTCTCAGATACACGTACCCTCATTATCTCAGTTATTGTGTCAATCTATCTTATCAGCGTCTTCCTCTCCTGCTCTGTCCTTCAAGTCTTCCAAGCATGATATCCTTCTCTGAAGACTGTTCCCTCCTGGCTACATGTCCCAAGTATGTGAGAGGGAACATCAAAAATTGGCTTCACCCTCTCTAGGACAGACCTATTAGTTCTCTTGGGAGTCCACGGAACGTTCAATACTGTTCTCCAGCACCACAACTCAAAGGTGTCAATTTTTCTTCTTTCATGCTTAGTCGTTTTCCAGATCTATGATTCATAGTAAATAATTGCAAAAACCATGGCCTGGATCAGGTGCACTTTAATCTCTAGACTGACATCCTTGCTCTTCAGCACTCTGGAGCCATCTCACCTCTCCAGAGTGCTTATGTTAGTATTAGTAAGTTCATGGTTATTCAAATGCATAAAGCTTTATCTATATGTCTGTCTATCTATCTATCTATCTTTTCTATCTTGTATGTTGTTGTTCGATGCCATCGAGGTGACTACAACTCCTAGTGACCCTATGAACAAAAGTTCTGAACGCTATTCTATTTGGTGCCATCCTCATAATTCATGACATGCAAGAGCCCATTGAGGCAGCCACTACATCAATCCACCTGGTCAAGGGTCTTTCTCTCCTTTGTCAACCCTCCACTCTTTCTAGAATCGTATCCTTCTCCAAGAAATAGCACCTCCTAGCAACATGCTCCAAATATGTGAGTTTAAGCCTCATCATTCTGGCTTTTGATTGCACTCTCTCCAAGACATGTTTGTTTGTTCTTTTGGCCTTCCATGGGATGTTCAGTGCTCTTCTCCAACACCATAGCTAGAAGGCATCAATTCTTCTGTCATCATTATTTGTTGTCTAGCTCTCAGATGCAGAACAAGTGATTGGAAAGACTATGGCCTGAATTAAACACACCTTAATCCTCAAACTGACATCATTACTCCTCAAGAATTCTGTCTTCTACGTATAAATATAAATTTTAAAATTTATTGTATCTTTTGATATCCTGGGTTTCCAGCCTGCAAAACTGGTTGAATGACCTAATTAACATTTGTTTGGTTTTCAGACATTGTTATAACATTACTATAGTCATTCAGATTGCCTTAAATTGTATGTATACTGAGAAGGGAAATACATCTTTCCTGAACTATGATCTGTCTTTTAGAATTGCATTTTTCTTAGCCATATGTAAACTGTGCCACAAGTTATCTGTTTGCTCACTGTAACTCAAAGATGAATTGCATTGGGAAAGTTTGGGAAAGTCTGCTGTCAGGTACCTCTCCAAAATCCTAAAGAAAAATGATGTCAGTTTAGGGAATAAACTGTACCTGGTCCAAGCCATGGGCTTCACATTTACTTGCTATGCATCAGAGATCTATAAAATGACTATGGATGACAGAAAAAGAATTGATGCCTTTGAGTTGTAGTACTGGAGAAGAATATTGAATATACCCATTGGCTGCCAAGAAAACAAACATGTCTGTCTTAGAGAAGGTGAAACCAAGTTTCTTCTTGGAGGCAAAGATTATAAAGCACCATCTCATGTACTTTGGGCATGTGGCCTGGAGGGATCAGTCTTTGGAGAAGGGCATCATGTATTTAAAGGTGGAGTGACAATACATTAGAGAAAGACCCTGGATGAGATAGATTCACATGGTAACTGGGGAAATGAGAGTAGTTGTCAATGAGATTAGCTCAGGATAGGGCAGGGTTCAAAACTACTGTACATAGGGTTGCTATTGTTGTTGTTGTTGTTGTTGTTATGTGCCGTCGAGTCGTTTGCGACTCATAGCGACCCTATATACAACAGCCCTAAACCGTGCTCTACCCTGTGCCAATCTCATTGCCTCTGACACACCCATCCAGAGTACCACAGTCACTGAATCAATCCACCTCATAGAGGGTCTTCCCCTCCTAACAGACCCTGGAACAGATGTTATACCAATCGACATATTTCAGCTAACAGATGCTGCCGTGGATGTGCTCACCAAGTTGTGCCAAGAAATCTGGAGAACAACCACTTGGACAACTGACTGGAAGAG
>NW_006400133.1:842442-844507 GCF_000299155.1 Elephantulus edwardii
TGAAGTTAAACTAACAGCAATAATATTTAAGTAGATTAATACTTAACCTAATTATAAAAATCAATAAGCATCCTTAGATGGAGAGGTAATTTTTGAGAGAATTCTCTCTGCTCTCCCATATGTGCAATAAAGTGCTTTAGATATTGCAATCCATCTGTCTTATTGACAAGTGACTAGAAAATGAACCTGTTGTGTTCACTAACACTTACCTCCTTAATATTAGGCCACCAAGACTCCATCACAGCATCCCTGTTGTTGTTGTTATGTGCCATAAGGACAGCAAATCTAAATCTTGCCCTATGTTTCACCGTCTTCTCTCATATGCTCTAGTCTGTTGTCATAGTCACTGTGCCAACCCATCTTGGGGGGGTGGGGGACTTCTTCTCTTTCTCTGACCCTACCATTTTGCCAATATGATTTTTTTTTCCCTAAGAGCTTGACTATCAGACAGTATTTATAAATCATGTGAGACAAATTGTTTCTAAGGAGGACTTTGGTTGCAATTCTTCCAAGACAGAACTCTTCGTTATTTTGGAAATTCAGGGGATATTTAGTCTGCTTCTCCATTATCAAAGTTCAAAGACATTAATTCTTCTGTCATCCTTATTCATTATCCAGCTTTGAAATACACAGCAAATGATTGAAATGAGGTGTATCTTAGTATTTAAACTGACATTGTTGTCCTTCAGCACCTTGGAGAGGTTCTTGAGAGATGATTTTCCTAGGGGAACGTATCTTTTGATATTTTGACTGCTGTTACTATGGGTGTTGATTGTGGATCCATGTAAAATTGTTGACAGCTTCAATCTTTTCTCTATCATGATGTTGACTACTGGTTAAGTGATGAGGATTTTTGTTTTGTTTTGTTGTGCTATAATTTATATCATCTGCAGTAATTATTTCAATTGCTCTTCACCTTCAGCAAGCAAGAGTGTGTTTGCATAATGCAGGTTAATGAGTCTTCCTCAAATCCTATGCTGCATTCATTTTCAGATATTGTTAAGATTGAATAGACATGAAGAAAATGTATGTTCCTGAGACACATCTTTCTTCATTTTAAACTATGCTTGCTATTGTTGCTGTTGTGTATCTTTGAGTTGGAATTAACACATAACTAACCCTCCATATGGTTTTCAGAGGCAGTTAATCACATGTGGAGAGATGGCCCATTTTTCTCCTGCAGAGTAGCTGGTGAATTTGTACCACATGCCTTTGAGATTGTAGCAGTTTCTCGCCACTAGGCCATTAATGCTCCCTTTAAACCCTGTAATGGTCCCTTATTCTTTCCAGATAATAATTTCTTGGTCTAGATGGAGGTCTCCCATGAACACAATTAAATGTGCTGACATTCCCATTTTTTGTCAAAGTTTACCATAGTTTCTTATTAGGCGTGCAGACAAATGAGGGAGCTCTTGTGACCTAGTGGCAAAAAGCTGTTCTGCTGTCCTGAATGCATGGTGTTTGAGGCCACCAGTTCGTCCACAGGAGAAGATTTGGAAAACTTCTCCCAGGTGATTAATTGCCTCTGAAAACCTGCCGGAGAGTCAGCTATGGGTCATCTCCAACTCAATGTTACATTATAACAACAATAACAACAACAGACCAATGTCCTTTCATAGTTATTAACACCCAAGTGAACATCTTCCTGATATTCTTTGCTTTCAACCAAGATTCACAGGACAGACAGTGGTATCCTTGGTGTCCTGGTCTTTTCTGAAACCAACTTGAAATACTCTGTTAGTTTGCTATTTCAGCAATTTTTAAATAATCTTCAGCAAGATTTTACTTGCATGTGAATATTAATATTTTTGTTCAACAATTTCCACATGTTTTTAAACAACCCTTTTAGGAATGATGTCTGTGATGCTAGACTAAAAGTTGGCTTTTGAGATATATAACTAGGTATTTCTGTCATCACAGGAGTCTAGAGCAAGGGCTACATGGTGGAGGGGACCTGGGGAGGGTTTGTAAAACAATGAAAGAATCTTTTCTTTTACTTTTCCATATTTTTTGACTCATGTACTTATAACTTGTTAGTCAAATTTGTGTCTTCTAGGTTGCAACA
>NW_006400133.1:844914-857076 GCF_000299155.1 Elephantulus edwardii
TCTTTTTTTCCTTTAAATAGTTGACTTTTAATTTTTTTTTTTAAATTTTTATTAGCCATTTAGCTTCTGGTGTCCAACTACCTTACAGACTTACCTGCAGACACATTGTCTTGCAAATACGCATCAGCTGTGACACTATGATAAGAGTAAGAATGTTTGCCGCACTGGGCAACAAGTCTTGAGGAGAGAAAGACTTGAGGCCTGACTTGAGGTGAGCAAGGGTGTGGTAGAAAGACCTTGGTGAGAGTGAGGTCCTGATGGTGAAAAGACTGTGGCATTGCTGTGGACAATTGTTGGCAAGGTGTGACCTGAGACTCTTGCATTTGTGCTGGCCACAGTCCAAGGTTTAGCTGGTTTTGCTAGATTGTTTGCTAGAAGGAAAAGGTGACTTAACTACTCTGAGGAAAACCTTGCTGGATGATTTGGATTTGTCTGCTGAACTGAAACTGGATCCTTGACTTATTGAGGAATTGCACCTCGGAACTATTGGGCTAAAGCCTGGACTTGTTTTTTGAGATATTATTTGCCTTCCATATTCATTTCCCTGATAATGCTCATTGTTTGTATGATAACTGCATTTGTGAGTCAGCAATGAATAAAATGAACCTCTCCTGCTGGGGCTCTAGAGATACCAGAAGGTAGGGCTATGGGCTCTTTATCTGCTTTCTGCTCTGAGGCAGTAAGGGATTGTGCTATTCTTCCTCTCTCTGGTTCTTTCAGAAAGACATGCCTGTCCCTTTGCCTAAATGTCTTGTGTTCCCTATTTTATACAGCCTCCAATATGGATCTCTTCCAGTAAATTGACCAATTAACTTTCTTTCAAATTTCTCGGCATATAATGATGAGGACATCCAGGGCTGCATCCGTTTGTTGAAACAGGTCAATAGATTTGCCATCAATGTCTGGAAACTTAGTTTCTGACAGTGCTTTCAGTGCAGCTTGAATTTCTTCCTTCATTACCATTAGTTCTTGATTATTTAATTGCCTAAGAGATCCATGTCAATCAATTCTTTTTTTGGTACAGAAATTCTGTATATTTCTTCAGTGTTCTTTTGTTTTTTTTCCTTTTCCATGTTCTTTTGATGTTTCCACATTGCTCAAGGTCTTCCTGATGAAACCCTTGAGTATTATTTTTCAAAGCTTAAATTTGGTTTTTACTTAATAAATGTTGAGTGTGTTACTCTGTTTTGGTTTTTTGGCCTTTATTTACTCTCATGTGAGTGTCAGAGTATCTTCTGACATCTATTTTGACCTTTTGTTCTTTCTGTCTCTGTATTGAATTTTTTTCTGTCTTCATGGATGATGTCTTGGATATTATCTCACAACACTTCTCATTTTTTATCATCAATGTTCAATGCAAAAAATCTATTCTTAATTTTTTTAATTCAGTTGAGATAGACATCATATTTTGGGTGTTATGAACTTTTTAAAATTTTCTTCATCCTCAAATTGAACTTGAACATGAGTAATTGGTTGCATTATCTCCATTCAGTCCCTGTCCTTGTTTTGATTGCTGATATTGAGCTTCTCTATTGAGATTATTCACAGGTTCAGTTTGCTTGGCTCCACGGTCAGCACTCTTGGCACCAGTAGCCAGGAAATAAAAAAACGCATTGCGATAGAAAAGTCCGTGGTTAGGGACCTCTCCAAAATATTCAAGAGCAACAGTGTCTCTCTGGAGACTAAGGTCCGCCTGATACAGGCCATGGTTTTTGCAATCACTTGTTATGCATCAGAGAGTTGGGCAATGACTAGGGAGGATAGAAGGAGAATTGACGCTTTTGAGCTGTGGTGCTGGAGAAGAGTATTGAATGTACCATGGACTGCCAAGAAAACAAACAGATTCATCGTAGAGAGGATTAAACCAGGCTGCTCTTTCCTTAGAGGCAAGGATTCTGGGGCTTCGTCTGACATACTTTGGACATGTTGTAAGGAGAGACAGGTCTTTAGAGAGGGACATTATGCTAGGTAGAGTAGAGGGACAGCGCAGGAGGGGAAGACCCTCTATGAGGTGGATTGATTCAGTGACTGGGGTAATCGGGATGGGCGTGTCAGAGGCAATGAGATTGGCACAGGATAGAGCACGATTTAGGGCTGTTGTACATAGGGTCGCTGTGAGTCGCAAACGACTCGACAACACATAACAACAACAACAACATTGATAACCATTAAGTCTGCCTTAGAAGAAGAGCAAACAAGCATGCTCTTTAGAGGTTAAGATGGTGATATATTTTTCCCACATACTTTGGGCACAGATGTCCAAGACTTTCGTTCATAGGGTCACTGTGAGTCACCCATGACTCAACAGCACTTAACAAGAACAACAACAGCAGAGAGAGAGAGAGAGAGAGGGAGAGAGAGAGAGCAGTTGGCCTAGCAGACAAAAAGTCATGCTCCCAAGCCAAAGGTGGGTGACTCTACTCCGCGGCCCCTGGGCCTGCTTTAATTCTTTTTGGTGAAACATTCTTCTACGTCCTGTAACCCTGGTATGTCCACTTGCTGTACAGTGATAACTCGTGGATGCTGTGAAGCCAAAAACTGTGACACTGATGAGTCAAATGTGAGAATGGTTACCCACGGTGGACAGTGTTTGGTGAAGCTCCCTGACTAAAATAAACTTGGAAGCAGGAGTAGCATCCACTTTCATAATCGTTTGCCTCTGGAAACCCTATGAACCTGGAGAAAGGACAAAAGTTACACAAGTTTTCAGGACTTTCATTCATAGGGTCGCTAAGAGTCGCCTACGACTTGACAGCATTTAATAACAACAAGAACTTTGGGCACGTCATCAGGAGGAGAAAGTCCGGGGGAAAAGATATAGTACTGATAAAGCTAGAGGATCAACCAGAAAGAATGGCCCTTTATGAATTCGACTTACTAAATGACTCTAACAATGGACTTGTCAAAATCTTTTTAAGTACAATCAAGTCAAGTACTACTCATAGAAAGAAGCCCTATGAACAACAGTCTGAACTCTGTCTTATCCAGTGCCATACTTACAATCTCTGACACACTTTAGCCCATTGCTATAGTCACTGTGTCAATCCACCTGATTGACAATCTTCTTATCCATCCCTTCACCTTTTCAAGTATGGTGTCCTTCTCCAAAGAATAGCCTCTCATAGCAACATGCTCAAAATATGTGAGAAAAATCCTCCCCAAGCTGGACTACAATGACTATTTTTGCTGCACTGAGAAGCCAAATAGACTCCATTTGTAGCACTGACTCCATTTGAATAGCCAAACCCTGTGTGTGGAAAATTTCTGCCCCAGCCCTAAAGTTTTGTCTTTAACCATTTCCCCAAATAGTAGTTACTAATGTTTATATAAATGTTTTACACTGTACCTTTGATAAAGCCAAAATGTAAACTTTTTGTACTGTGTACCCATGACAGCATCACTGTACCTTAGTAATATGTCAACAGCAAGATATTGTAGTCTGGACCCACGTAGCCCAGCATCTAAAGGAGAATAAGGATATAAAATTGCCTAGCTGAAACTAAGAGAGGTAAGCATCCTGCCATGCTGACCCTTGCTATGCATCACATAAATGGTCTCCCTTATAATCCAGCAGCATGTGTCTCTTAATCTGTTGGGCACAACAGCACTTCCTCCAAGATGTAGCTATTTATTTGTTTTGACAGTTCATGGGATATTCTCTATCACTACAGTTTAAAGTTACCAATTTTTCTTCTGTTGTTCTTATTTAGTGTCCATCTTTCAACAGCATAGCAAGTAATTGAAAAGATTATGGTTTGAATTAGGTAAGTATACCTTAGACCTCAAACTAACATTATTCTTCCTCAATAATTTGGACTTTGCTGCAGACTTTGCTAATGCAATGTATCTCCTCATTTCCTGACTACTGGTGCCATGTGTATTGATTATGGTTCCAAATAAGATGAAATTTTTGACAGTTTCAATCTTTTCCATATAATTCAGGTCACTTAGTGGTCCAATGGTGAGAATTTTTGTTTTCTTAATGTTGAAATGCAATGCATATTAAAAGCTGCAGTGAGTGTTTGAGCTTCTACAGCAAGTACTTCAAGTCCTCCTTATTTTCAGCAGGCAAGATTGTGTCATCTGCATAACGAAGGTTAACAGTTTTTTTGGATCCTGATGCCATGTTCTTCTCCACAGAGCTCAGCTTCTAGAATAATTTGCTGAGCAAATTATTCGCAGATTGAATAGGTATGGAGAAAAGCTATAACTCTGATGCATGCCTTTCTTAATTTTAAACTACAATTCTCTTTGCTGTTTGCAAAAGAGCTTCTTGGTCTAGAAGTAGGTTTCACATGAGCACAATTAAGTGTTCTGGGATTCTTATTCTTTTCAATATTTAGTATTTCTCCTTTCTCCACCATATTCATTCAAGTAGAACCTATGACCTTTCAACTTCTGCTAGGCCCTGCTCATAGCTCCTAGGCTTAGAGCAAACAAGCAGCGACATGGAAGAAAACATTTCTAAGTGTCCACTTTGCAACTAACGGCTTGTAGCTTGCAGGCCAAGTGAAGATCACCAGCATACCAGATCCAGTAAATACATTGTCTAACCTGGGACATTACCATGCTGTGCCAGCCATGTGCCTCAGGTGAAAGAGCAGAGGCATTAAGTCATAAGAAGATGAAAAAGAAGCAGAAATACAGAGACCATTTAAAAAACAAAAAATAAAACCTTCTTCCAGAACCAGAGAGAGAAAGTCTTTCCCTAGAGCTGATACTAGGGATTTGGACTTGGAGTCTCATAAACTGGGAGACTTATCTGTTAGTTTGTTGTACTTGGAGAATGATCTACATTTTGCTAATTGCTTTGTAGTTTGGTGCATGTATTCTTACTTGTTTATTATTGCTTTAATTAGTTCAGTACTTATCGGATGGTTTGCTATACTGAGGTAACTTGTAGTTGCTATGATGCAAAAAAGGTGTGCTATCAGCGTATCAAATGCCAGAGGAGTCTTTCATGGCGGACAGATTTTAATAGAGCTCCAAGATTAAAAGACACTAGGAAGAAGATTTGGCTGTTCACTTCTGAAATAGCAGGCTTCTGAAGACTCTTTGAACAATAGAGGAACAATGAACTTGAGCTTGTTTGAAATCATGAAAAAACACAGCTAGGCCAAGGCCGTGATCTTGAGTTCTAGGGATAGTTTAGGTTGTAATTGACTCTTCTATCAGCTAACAGCAAACAACAGCTACAGTGACTATTGACTGTGGACTCAAGTAAAACTGACACCTTCCACCATTTTTCCATCATCGTACTTTTTATTAGTCCAGTGCTGAAGTTTATTTATTTTTTAAATTTCTTGATGTTGCGATGTAATTCAGATGGAAGGCTAGAATCTTTAATCTTTTTTGATTTTTTTAAGTCTTCTTCACTTTCTGCCATTAAAACTGCTTCATTTGCATAATATAGTTTGTTGAGGAATCTCCTTCCAATCCAGAAGGTACATTATTCTTCATATTGTCCAGTTTCTCAAATTATTTGTTCTATATAGACATTTAAGTAATTGCAAAGTCTATGGCCTTGATCAGATGCACCATAGTCTCCAGACTGACAACACTGCTCTTCAGGACTTTAGAGAGCATTCCCCAAGGCAATTCATCTTTTAAGTTCCTGGATGCTGACACCAAGAGTGTTGATTGTGGAGCCAAGTAAACTAAAGCTGTTAACAATTTAAATCTCTTCATCATCTATCATGATGCTGCCAATCAACCCAGTGGTGAGAAAGAATCTTTGCTTTCTTAATGATACACTTCAATCTATATTGAGGTTGCAGTTCTTGTCCTTCTGAGAAAGACTTTCAGATCCTCCTTGGTTTCAGCAAGCAGGGTTGCATCATCTACATAACACAGACTGTTGATGAGTCTTCAGCTAGTTCTGATGCCACATGCCTCCTCATAGAGTCCAGCCTCCCAGATGATCTCTTCTGCATATAGATTTAAAAGGTATAGAGATAGGACACATCCCTGACATACACCCTTCCCAATTTTGAAACATGCAGTGTGTCCTTGCTTTGTTCTGACTATTGTCTGCTGGTCCAAGTATAGGTTTTGTATAAGCACAGTCAAGTATTTTGGGATTCCCATTCTTCTCAGAGTTAACCATAGTTTGCTGTTACCCACACAGTCAAATACCTTTGCATTGTCAATGAAACACAGATAGTTATATCTCTGGTACTCTCTGCTTTCAGTCAAGAGCCATCTAACATTAGTTATAAACATTAGTTATAATATACCTAGTACCATGGCCTCTTCTAACTTCAGCCTGAATAACTATGTTGTGTTCTGAAACTGATTAAGATAATTTCAGACTCTTATCTCTCCTATTTTACACACATGGGTTTGCAAATCATCAATAGCTGTGGAACTGGGAAAAAAGAGATTGTGCTTCCCACACTGAGTAAGACTTGAAGGATACTAGAGCAAGGCCCTGTTGAGAGTGGGATACTGGTAATAGTGGTGGAGAGACTATATCACTACTGAGGAGAAGCTGTGGCAAGGTGATAACAGAAGAACCGTGCCTGAGATAAAGGTCAGAGTTAAAGATTTTTGCTATCTTAGCTGGAGGATGGACGAAAAAGCAGACTTACAGTTCTGTGAGGCAAAACTTGCTGGATGATTTGGATTTGACTGCAGAACTGAAAAAATAACTTTTACTAATTAAAGAATTGTGTTTTGTTGTTTATCTGGTTTGGGACTGCTCAACTATACCTGGATTTTCATTGGGTGATATTCTTTGCCTCCCTCAGTCTCCATCCTATTTCCCTAATAAATCACATTCTTAGCATCATACTCTGTGTAAAGTCTGTAAGTCCCAAAAATTAATGGACCTCTTGCTACCGGTACAGTGCTCTGGGCTACTGGCTCTATATCTGCTTTCTGCTCCAGGGCAGGTCTGTACTATTTTCATTCCCTCTGGCCCTTTCAAAGAATCATTCACAGCCCTCTGCCCTCATGTCTCATTTCCTACCTAGTGGAAAGAATCTGTGCTGCAAACCCAGAGGCACATGGTTCACAACTGCTCCTCAGGAGAAGGATGGGCCATCTTCTCCCATGTAAATAACTGTGTCTGAAAACCTGCTGAAGGATGAGTTGTAGATTGGTTCTGACTCAATGGTACATTGTTGTTGTTGTTGTTAACAACCCAATGAATGAAAGTCCTCAACAATTGTGTTACTTTCATCCTTTCTCCAGGTTCATAGGATTTCTGGAGACAAGCTCCTTTGGAAGTGGATGCCACTCCTGCTTCCAAGCTTGTTTTAATCGGGGAGCTCCACCAAACACTGTCCACCATGGGTAAACATTATTGTATTTGACACATCAGTGTCACAATGTTCAGCTTCACAGCAACCACAAGTTACCTCGGTATGGCAAGTGGACACATCAGGGCTATAGGACCTAGAAGAATGTTTGGCTCAAAACAATTAAAAACAGGCCTTAGAGCCCCTGATTAGAGTCACCCACGTTTGACTTGGTAGCATCACTTTCTGTCCACTAGGCCAACTGATTTTTTCTCTAATGTTTGGTCATGCCTGCAGGATGAGGGTGTGTGTCTTGTGAATCTCAGTGTCAGCTGGATGCAGCCTCTTGTGTCTTGAAGAAAGGCAAGTATAGAATGCTCAGGGCACTTGTGGCTTTCTTTTTGACCCAAGTGGGTGTCAGCAGAGCAGACTTGCCAGATGAATTGAGGGTCTCTGGCCCAGAGTTTGCTAGCATTTGGGCATCTCAGAATGGTAAAATATTGAAATGTCTGGCCATGCCTGCATAATGAGGGTAAGTGTCTTGTGAATCTCAGTGTCACCTGGATGTGACCTCTTGTATCTTGAAGAGAGGCAAGTATAGAACAACAGCGTAGATTATATAAAACTTTGATTGTATCAACAGAGAAAAAGGAAGCAATTACTGATGTGGCTTATGCAATGCCAAACAATTCTTGGGATTTGGTTTCTTGCTATATAGGGTCATGATTTCATGGGGAATCCCAGATAATTGGTCTCATAAATTTATAGTGGTTCTTTTCTATGCTTTAGTTCCTTGCATAGTGTCTAGAGAGTTAAATGGTGGACAGTGGCCCTCCAAGGTACAAGAATTGGTCTCTACTTGCCTGAAATATCTTGAAGGCAGTTTGAAGCTTCCTCAAAAAGCTTAAAATAGAAATTCCATAATGACCCAGCTATTCCACTGCTTGGAATATACCCTGAGAATATGAGTTCTGAGGCATAAAATGAGATTTGTACAACAATGTTCATAGCAGTGTTATTCACCATTGGAAGGACATGGAAAAAGCCCAGATGTCCAACCACAAATGAATGGACTGAGAAATTATGGCATATTAACACAATGGAATACTATGCAGCACAGAGGAGCAGTAACTTTGAAAATTATTACCTAACTTTGGAGGGACTGGAGAGCATTATGCTGAGTGAACTAACTCAGTCCCACAAGAATAAATATTGTATAAGACTGTTATTATAAAATGAGTATAAGGATCCAAGATGGGTGGGAGAGGTGTAAGCAGAGGGATGTGGAAGTACAGGAGGAGGGGGGATTAATCATTGGGTTGTACAATTTGATGGGGGTGAGGGAAATTGAAAGAATTTGTTTGAATTTCTATTAGAATTTTGTAAATAATACTAGTGGGGGGAAAAAAGAAACCTAAAAAAAAAAAAAGTAGGTCAAAGTTATAAAGAAGGAATATGTTGTTGTTGTTATGTGCCCTCGAGTCATTTGCAAATCATAGCGATCCTATGTACAACAGCCCTAAACCCTGCTCTATCCTGTGCCAATCTCATTGCCTCTGACACACCCAGATCTAGTACCCCAGTCAGTGAATCAATCCACCTCATAGAGGGCCTTCCCCTCCTGCGCTGTCCCTCTACTCTACCCAGCATGATGTCCCTCTCTAAAGATCTGTCTCTTTTTACAACATGTCCAAAGTATGTCAGACGAAGCCCCAGAATCCTTGCCTCCAAGGAGCAGCCTGGTTTAATCCTCTCTACGATGAATCTGTTTGTTTTATTGGCAGTCCATGGTACATTCAATACTCTTCTTCAGCACCACAGCTCAAAGGCATCAATTCTCCTTCTATCCTCCATAGTCATTGTGCAACTCTCTGATGCATAACAAGTGATTGCAAAAACCATGGCCTGTATCAGGCGGACCTTAGTCTCCAGAGAGACACTATTCTTCCTACCTTTGAGAGGTCCCTAACAGCAGACTTTCCCATCGCAATACGTTTTTTTATTTCCTGGCTACTGGTGCCAAGAGTGTTGACCGTGGAGACGAACAAACTGAAGCTGTGAACAATCTCAATCCCGTCGCCATCCATCATGATGCTACCAATTGGTCCAGTGGTGAGAATTTTTGTCTTCTTGACATTGAGCCTCAGTCCATATTGAAGGCTGCAGTCCTTGACTCTCTGTAGTAAGTGCATGAAGTATGGTTAATTGCCTCTATAATTGCTTTATTTACCATGAAGTCAAAACAAGATGGCATCTAGCTACTTTTATTGAATGTTTTCACTGAAGATTCTATAGAAATATCTTGATCAGAGTGGAGAAAATTCCAAATTAATCTTAGAATCCAGATTTTTCTGGGCCATGGAACTTACATAAACATTCAAAATCATTTCACTCACAGAAATGTCCACAACTATATTAGCATCTGTAGTAATACATCAAGATATATAGCAGAGTCAAGATGAATAAGACAGTACTTTTTAAGCTTCTTAATAATAGCAAGAGGGAGCTCTGGTAGCTTAGTGATAAAGAATTGCATTGTCAATGCTAAACTATGTGGTTCGAATCCACAAATTGTTCCTCAAGAAAGATAGATAAAATTCCTCTCATGCTATTTACTGCCTTGGAAAACTTGCTGGAAGGTCGGGTACAGGTTAGTTCCAACTCAATGGCACTCAACATTACCAGTGAAGGCAAAACACCCCGAGGGAATGAGTTTCTGGTTCTGGGGCCTTGAGACTGGGAAAAAATAGTACTTGGGACAGCAAGGTCAATTGATACAACACAAAGTCAGTGTTCCGCATCCTACTCTGATAAGTAATGATTGCGGTCTTAAAATTAGTGAGCAGTCATCTAAGATGCAACTATTATTGGTATTTCCCTGTTGAACACACACACACACACACACACAAACACACACACACACACACACCCCAACAACAACAACCCAAGGAATGATAGTAAAGATGTATTAAAATAATTAATTAAAATGACTAGCAGACAACATAAACCTCAATATCTTTTTTCTTGACACTGGAAGAACTTGTTAGTGACGTGCTACTACCACAGACCACCTTTAAAGGGGTTCACAGTAGAAGATATTGGCTAGAAGAGGGGTGGGGAGGGAGATGTAGAACAAAATAACAACAAAACCGACTAAACCAAAAATCCAAACGATGACATATCAGGTTTTTTTTGTGTTGGTTTTTTTTTTTTTTTTTTACATATCAGTTTTACTGGTTCAAAAGTTGGTTGCTGTTTGCCATCTAGTTGGAACAAACCCATAATTGACCCTCCTGCTGGTTTTCAGAGACAGTAAATCATATGGGAAAAGATTGTTTATCCTTCTTACACAGAGTATCTGGTGGATTTGAACCATATGCCTTGGGGATTGCAGCACAGCTTCTTACTCCTAGGTCACCAGACTTCTCTTCAATAGAGATTAGTGAAACTCTCCAGACTATGACCCGTTGTCAGTTGTTGAACCTGAAACTTCTAGATAAATTGCATGATATCAAATGTTAGCAGAGACATCAATAATCACATTTATTATTTTTTAATTTGACACTGAAGATAGTATCCAAATTAAAAAAAAATAAAATACAGACATAAGTATAAGTTAAGGCAATCATCAGTAACTCGGTGTGGTACAAACGATTAAGATACTGAACTGCTCACTGAAAAGTTGATGTTTGTACCCATTCAGGGTAAAGGTCTCCTGACCCACTTTTCAAAAAATCAGTCATTGAAAACTCTGCATATAGTTCTATTCTCATACTCTTGAGACTGCCATGAATTGAAATTGACTCAATAGTGACTTGGTTTTGAAAATGTAAATATTAAGCTTCAAGAAATTATGAAAATTTTTATTCTTAGTTCAAATTTTATAAAGCTTAAAACAGTAAAAGGAATTGCTGGTAAAATTAAAGAAGTAAAATGTGAAATTCATGAATTTTACAGGACACAATCACCTGACTTTAAAAATTCATTGACTTTGTTATTGTTCTATACCTTCAAGTTGGGACTAATCCTTCAGTGGATTTTAAGAGCTAGTAAATTGTGTGAAAGGAGATTGCCGATCTTTCTCCTACAAAGCAGCTGGTGGGTTTCTACCAAACGCCTTCAGATTGGCAGCACAGCTCTTTGCTACTAAACCACCAGAGTTTCTAGTTAGTAATGGAAATGCTGAGGATGGATCCCAGGACCTCACACACGCTAAGTACTGAGCTACATCCCCCTCTTTTCATTGATTTTCAACTCTTTTTTTACATAAATGAAGGAAAAACTGTGATATTGGAAATTTGAGTACTCAAGGAAAACCTGTGATATTGGAAATTTGAGTACTCAACCACAGACCGTGTGGCGGACAAAGACAACCAGAGCTGGGTCCACATCTCTTGATTATTAGGTAAGTGTTTTGAAGTGGAATCATAACTCAAAAAAGATAAGTAAGTACTTTGCTTTTTCAATACTAAATGAACAGAAGACCCTTTACATACAACCACATCACCTCAGTTATGGCCCAGGTGTTCTATATACACGAGAATTAAGTCTTTTAAATTCTCTAAAACTATTATACAATTCTTTTAAGAAAATTGACACATAGAAGGCTAAAGTGGTACTTTTGGTTAAGACATATGATGCTACTCAAAAGGTTGGTATGGTTCAATCCCAAGAGAAACTCCACAGGGGAAAGATCTGATTTTTCAAATTTGCTGCCTTGGTATCATATAAATAAATCCACCTATAGGCTTTATATTCTAGCCAACACTTTAAAGAACATTGACCAAATAATTGTAGTACTTTTCTAAATTTCAGATTTAGAGAGATAATATAAAAATACACCTATCAGCCAAAGACTATCCAGATTTCTAAGGCCAGAAGTAAAAAATTATATATTAGAATGTACTGAAAATAATTTAAA
>NW_006400133.1:857176-862176 GCF_000299155.1 Elephantulus edwardii
AAGATCCAACCAAAAAAAAAATGACCAAATAATTGTAGTACTTTCCTAAATTTCAGATTGAGAGAGATAATGTGAAAATACACCTATAAGCCAAAGACTATTCAGATTTCTAAGGATAGAAGTAAAATATTATATATTAGAATATACTGAAAAATAATTTAAAATTTATATACTGAAAAATTATAAATATTGTACGCTAGTCTCAGAGTGTATAGTCTTGCCAATACCTTGAATTTGTGCTTCTAACCTCCTAAATTGTGAGACAATAAAGTCCTGTGTTTTAAAGCTACTTACTATATGGTATCTTTTACAACAATACTAAGAAACCCGGGCTATGATCATTTATCAGAAATGGTCCAGAGAAAAATTCATCCCTTTTCTTGAAATTGCCTTGTTCCAATCCAATGATT
The DNA here is from genome assembly GCF_000299155.1 of Elephantulus edwardii. NCBI lineage: Eukaryota > Metazoa > Chordata > Mammalia > Macroscelidea > Macroscelididae > Elephantulus > Elephantulus edwardii. The sequence goes on from NW_006400133.1 coordinate 857,587, forward strand.
ATTATGGGGACATAAGACTTAACAATAATAGGTTCTTCTATACTAGTAAAAATTGCTGCTCCAGATCTCACCTGCAAAACAATTAGTTGATTAAACAAAGAGTGGGTAAGCATCAGTCTAGACTCAACCATAATTATTTTCCAAAAGGCTTCTAAATATGGAGCTTAAACATGCTTGTTCTTATAAGTGGCAAAACCGATAAAAACTAAAATTCAGGAAATGTAGAAAATATTTTTTTTCTAGTCAGAGAAGAGAAGCAGAGATGAGAGAGGGTCTTAACAATTTTGAAAAATCTGATTTTTATTTCTAAGACTGAGTGGTATTTCTATCATTAGTGCTTTAGAGATATGTTTTTGTCTTGTCATTTAACCCAATTTGAGTTAGGACACTTTGGTAACACAGCAGTAGGAAGCTGCAGCCTCCTCACACAGTAAATCTCCTCTACTGTTATTTATTTACTCTCCGAATTTACTGTACGGTCAGTCATGAGTCAGCTCTGACTCGATAGCACATAACAACAACAACAACAATCTGAGTAGGATATATAAACATTATAATCCATGAGACCCTCACTTTCTACCAAGAATTCTGATATATAAATTTTAAAATACGAAGATGATGCAGAATATTTAAGGATTAATTCTTGGTTTATGAGTCAGAAAGCATTTTTTTAAATAATTTTAATGAGCATTTATAGAGATTTTGGACTTACATTCATTCATTGCTGCACTTCTCTCCCCGCCCATCCCTCCCCACCAGTTCGTTCCTCTCTTTCAAAAGTAAAAGAAATACTCCTTCCCTGGTACACAATCACCCCACACCCCTCTCACCACCCCAAGTACATTCCACTATGCGACCTTAATTGTGGACTCTTGTGATGACCATAAGACCTTATCATACATCGCTTTTAAATTGTTCACTCCCTCATCTGTTTCAGTGCAGTATACACAATTTATCCAGTTTTTCTCAGTCTTACCCCAACCCTGATATCAGTCCCGTTTTACATATTTGGGACTTTTTGTTTTTACATATTTGGGACATATTTGTCCTTTTGCATCTGAGATATTTCACTCAGCATAATGTCCTCCAGGCACACCCATTTAGAATGTATTTTTTAAATAAAAATTTTATTTTATACTGGCTTATTTACAATGTTTGAATACATTGTTTTTCTCACTGGATGTTTCCCATTTTCTTCACAAGCACCCAAATCAGATTGTACAATCTTATAATTAAACCCCCTACCCCACTCATGCTCACCCCTCTACTTACACTCCCCCATTGGATCCTCATAGTCATTCTACAGTAATGATTTTACACAGTATTTGTCCTCATGAGACTGAGTTAGTTCATTCATTATAAAGCTCTCCAGTCTCTACCAAGTTAAGTAGAAATTTAAAAAAAAAAAAATTCCTGTGTGAAGCATAGTATTCTTTTGTGTGAATGTATCATAATTTCTCAATCCATTTGATTATGGTTGAACATCTGGGCTGTTTCCATGTTTTAGCTATGGTGAATAACGTTGCTATGAACATTAGAGTACATTTTACTGTTTGTGCCTCAGTTCTCATTTTCTCAGAATTCCAAGCAATGGAATCATATGGAATGGGTCATAAGGAACTTCTATGTTCAGCCTTTTGAGGAAGTGCCAAACAGCCTTCTACAGTGATTGTATCATTTTACAATCCCACCAACAATTTACAAGAGTTCTTATCTCACCACATCCTCTCCAATATTTATACAATTTGACTTCAAAAACATTAATACTCCATCCCAAAGGCATACAGTTCAAGGCCACCAGCTGCTCAGAGGGAGAAGGAAGGACAATGTCCCCCCATGTGATTAGCTGCCTTTGGAAACCCACCGGAGGGTTAACTATGGGTCAGTTCTGCCTCTATGGTACAAAACAACAACACCAACAAAGTTTATATTAGGGAGCTCTGGTAGCCTAGTGGCAAGAAGCTGCACTGTAATCCCCAAGGCAAGCGATTCTAGGTCACCAGGTACTCTGTGGAAGAAGGATGGGCAATCTACTCTCTTGTGATTAACTGTCTCTGAAAATTCACCAGAGGGTGACCTATGGGTCAGTTCTGACTTTTATGTTTTTATATAACAACACAACAATATTTATCTTAAAGTTTAGTGTGAAAGTGTACGTTTGTATAAAATTAAAATTCTGATTTTAATTCCATGCCCTGTTCTATATAATTAAGATTTACATAGTAGTTGTAAATGAAAGGGATTTTAATTATAAATTTAAAGGCATATTTCCAATGCTCTACATTGGAGTCTCAACATAAACCCTATTCTCACAGTGCTTAATTACATATTTTATATAGTGCTTATTAAAATTTTAGTCCTTCAGTTCATTCTCTGCACCATTTCATGCTTATCATAATGATTTATAGAGGTAAATTAAACCATGACAAAATTATTTGCATCATAAATATAATAATTAACCTTTCTTAGCATTGATTTCTAAAGGGAGTCATGTGTCAGAGTGGCCCATAATTTGAAAAGGTACACTAATGGTTTTTATTCAGTTTTATACCTACCTACACACAACCGTGCTTACTGAAGCTAAAAAAGACCTGAAGTACTTTCTGTGGAAGGTCAAGTACTGTAGTCGTCAATATGGATTGAAGCTTAATATCAAGAAAACAATGATTCTCACCACTGGGCAAATTGGCAGCACTGTGATAGATGGAGAAGAGATTGAGATTGTTAACAATTATAGTTTTCTTGGCTCCACAATCAACACTTTTAATACCAGCAGTCAGAAAATCAAAAGACTAACTGCATTGGGAAAATCTGCTGTCAGGGACCTCTCCAGAGTACTGAAAAGCGACAATGTCAGTCTAGAGATTAAGGCGTACCTAATCCAGGCCATGGTCTTTGCAATTATATGTTATGCTTCAGAGAGTTGGACAATGACTAAGGATGACAGAAGAAAAATCTTTGCCTTCAAATTGTGGTTCTGGAGAAGAGTCTTGAACATAACCTGGACTGCAAAAAAAAAAAAATTCTGTCTTGGAGAGGGTGAAAACAAGTTTCTCCTTGAAACCTAGGATTATGAAACTCTATCTCACATACTTTGGGCACATATCCAGGAGAGACTGGTCTTTGGAGAGTTATTTTATGCTTGGAAGGATGAAGGGAAAGCACAGGAGAGGAAGATCCCAGATGAGATGGATTAATACCGTGACTAGGGCAACGGGGGTTGGTGTGTTGGAATTAGTGAGACTGGCTCAGGACAGGACAGTGTTCAGAGCTGCTGTATGTAGGGTCGTTATGAGTTGCAGGCCATTCAACAACACATAAGAACAATATACCTATAATTATTACTCTTCAATATATATCTGAGCTGATATTTCCTCTTTCTCATTTCCATTTAGTAGGAACTTGAGAATTGACCCTTCTTTGAGTTTCTGGAACTGTAAAGCACATGTGAAGGGATTTCTCATGTTTCCTTTTCGTTCCACTGATGGATTCAAATTGCCACAGATGTGCAACCTTTCAGTTAGGACAATAACTGACCTTATCAATATGTTGTTTTTGTTGGGTATAACATAGTCAGTCAGAACTGAATCACAGCTAACTCTTCAGTGGGTTTTCAGAGGCAGTTAATAATATGGAAGGAGATTTCCCATCTTCTCCCAACAATATCTATATGTATATATATATATATATGTAAATATAAACATATTTATATTTTCTTGCCACCATGTTTTAAAATATTTGTATCTTTTTAGCTATTAAGGCTTTGCATATAGACCTTTACTAATAGCAGAAAGTACCAGAAGATTATCTATTTGTCTCTTTGACTGTGCATAGGTGTTTGCCTGTGTGGATCACAACAAATTGCAGCTAACATTAAGAAGAGTAGGAATCTCAAAACAGTTGATTGTGCTCACATGCAACCTAGTTTTTTTGACCAGGAAGCAGTTGTCAGAACAGAGCAGGGAAACATTAATGGTTCAAAATCAGGAAAGAAGTGCATCAAGGATGCGTCCTGTCTTCATACCTTTTCAATCTCTATGTGAAACAGATCATTCAGGTGGCTGGCCTTTATAAGGAAGAATGTGGCATCAGGCTTATAAGAAGACTCATCTAAAACTTGCTTTATGTAGATGGTACAACCTTGTTGACTGAAACCATAATGTTCGCTGTAGATGGTCAAGAGTTTTAGTTTTCAATATGTGTTGAAGCTCAATATTAAGAAAACAAAACCTCTCACTACTGGCAACGATTCTCAGCACAAGTGCATCATAATAAATGGAGAAGATATTCAAGTTATTAACAATTTCAGCTTGTTTTGTTCCACAATCAACTCTCTTAGCACCAGCAGGTAGGGAAACAAAAGGCAAATTGAATTAGGAAAGTCTGTTTTCAAGGAGCTCTCCAGAGTTCTAAAGAATAATGATGTCAGTCTAGAGACTATGGTTTGCCTGATCCAGGCCATAGTCTTCTTAATTGCTTGCAATGCATCTGAGAGCTGGACAATGACTAAGGATGACAGTAGAAGAGTCAATGTCTTTGAGCTGTGGTGTTGGAGAAGAGTATTGAACATACTATGGACTGTCAAGAGGA
>NW_006400133.1:863321-869739 GCF_000299155.1 Elephantulus edwardii
ATAAAAGATTATATAAACACCAATAATTTTTAAAAAACACACTATTTTTTATGTAATTTTAATCTTTTCTGTCAGTTTTTCCTTCTGTCATAGCTTGAGTTTTCCTATGATATCAGGGATTATGCCACCAGTATTTCAAACTAACAAGGTCATCCATGGTGGATAGATTTCAGTGGATCTTCCAGATTAAAACAAATTAGAAAGAACATTTTGACCTTAATCTTGCTAAAATTAGACCATGAAAAGTTTTTGATAAAAGTATAGTATTCTGTGATAGATTCTTTGAAGATTAATCTCTCAAATTGGAAAACACTAAAAGCACAAATGAGAAAGAATTATAATCATTTTATTAGCACTGACGGAATAAATCCTTTAGGATATTCATTTGTTTATTTAGGATCATGCTAAATGGAAAGCTAGGAAAGCAAGAACTAGAAATAATCTTCATTATCAGAACATGTAGTATTCGATGCAGTTCCACAAAAGATATTTGGACATTGTCAAGTAGTAGTGATCATTTTGAAACCAACAACTCTCTATCAAGAACATTGTCCTTAAAAAAACCCAAAAAAGTTAAGATCAATCTCGTTATATTATTCAACTTAAAAAAAAACAACTCACAAAGGCCAAAGATGAAAACATTTGATAAATTTTTAGGAACTGCTGACATTTTGACTTGATAAAATTTGTAACCAAGAGAAATTGATAATTACTGGTGATTGACATATGAAAGTTGAAAAAAGAAAGGATGATTAATATTTGGAAAACATGGTCTTGGTTGCTGGAATAATGCTGGGAATTTCATGACTTATTTGTCAGTAATTAATTTTATTTTAACAAAAGAAGCATGGACTTTACTGGATAGACTACACAAGAATCAAATTGACTACTCTTTATGAAAGAGACAATAGAGAAGATCAAAGTCAAGATAAAGCCAGGGACTAGTTTTGAAACGTACTACCAATCACTCATATGCAGTTACAACATAAAACTGAAGAAAATGGAACTAGTGTACAAGAGTCAAAGTGCTACTCTGTATGAATACTGCCTGAATTTAGAGATTATATCAAGAATAGATCTGACTGAGAATCCTGATGATAAAAACTAAGTGAGTTGTGAGATAATATCAAGGGCATCACACGTAAAAAATCCTTCAGAACTCAGGGAAGAAGAAAATATCATAAGGGATGTTGGAAAAGATTCTAAAACTTTTTCTTGAGCCCAGAATTGCTAATATGAAAGAAATATATGATGAAGTAAAGAAAATTTTAAAAGGGGTTCAAGAAGGCAAGATAAAACTGTATAATGAAATATACAAATGGTTAGAAGTTAAAAAAAATCTAAAAGATTTCTGTGTGGCAAATAAATAAGCTCACATATTGAAAAAAAATCTAAAAGAGAAAGAGATGATTAGCAATACTTAAACAAATAAACGATAAAGAAGCAAAAATATTCATACACAAACCATAAAACAGGCAGCAACACACAAACAGAAAACTTGCAGGTAAATCCTGTATTCACAAGAGCAGCCCATGAAACAAGCAATTATACAACTATCAAAAAACAAAATTGACTGATACAAGAAAGATACATCCTGGATATATCAAGAGGTAAGACACACTATTTTTTTTTAATCTTATTATTTTTGTGTGCCTGTACCATCAAATCAGATTTGACTGGTACAGGAGGAGATTGTCCCTCCTTTCCCAGCAGAGCATCTGGTGGATTCGAACCATGCGCCTCTGGGATTGTAGTTGCAGCTCCTTGCCACTAGGCCACCAGACACACTACTTGAGACAATGTCTCTGCTGTTCTTAGAATTGCTTGGCTAGTTGGCCTGGCTTAGGATGTTGTCTTTGCAAGTCCAGGAGGTAGATGCTTCCCACTTAGATAACATGTACCCTATAATGTGAGAGACTAATTGTTCCAGAAACAGAACCGAGTATGTTGTTGTATTGTTGTTATGTGCCGTCGAGTCGTTTTCGACTCATAGCGACCCTATGCACAACAGCCCTAAACCCTGCTCTATCCTGCGCCAACCGCACTGCCTCTGACACACACATCCCGATTACCCCAGTCACCGAATCAATCCATCTCATAGAGGGTCTTCCCCTCCTGCACTGTCCCTCCACCCTCCCAAGCATGATGTCCCTCTCCAAGGACCCGTCCCTCCTGGCAACACGTCCGAAGTATGTCAGACGAAGCCCCAGAATCCTTGCCTCCAAGGAGTAGCTTGGTTTAATCCTCTCCAAGATGAAGCTGTTTGTTTTCCTGGCAGTCCGGGGTACATTAAGTACTCTTCTCCAGCACCACAGCTCAAAAGCATCCAGTCTCCTTCTGTCCTCCCTAGTCATTGTCTAACTCTCTGATGCATAACAAGCCATTGTAAATACCATGGCCTGTATCAGGTGCACCTTAGTCTCCAGAGAGACACTGTTGCTCCTGAGTACTTTAGAGAGGTCACTAACAGCAGACTTTCCCATCGCGATACGCTTTTTGATTTCCTGACTGCTGGTGCCAAGAGTGTTGACTGTGGAGCCGAGCAAACTGAAGCTGTGTACAATCTCAATCTCTTCGTCATCCATCCTGATGCTGCCAATTGGTCCAGTGGCGAGAATCTTTGTCTTCTTGACACTGAGCCTCAGTCCATACTGAAGGCTGCAGTCCTTGACCCTTCGCAGCAAGTGCATGAGGTCCTCCTCAGTTTCAGCAAGCAGGGTTGTGTCATCTGCATAACACAGATTGTTAATAGACCTTCCACCAATCCTGATGCCACAATTCTCCTCATAGACCCCAGCCTCTCGGATAATCTGCTCTGCATACATGTTGAAAAGATATGGAGACAGGATGCATCCCTGGCGTTCACCCTTCCCAATTTTGAACCATGCAGTGTTACCCTGCTCTGTTCTGACTACTGCCTCTTGGTCCAAGTATAGCCTAAGGTAAAGCTGAGGTGAAATGAGGTGGGGGTAAGATAAGGTAGATGGATGATGGTAGTAAGGTGAGAGAACAATGCCTACTACCTGGTGAATAAGGAGAGGATGAGCACAAGAGACGAGGAGATTTTATCTTTAGAGCTGTATGGATACTACTGCTGCTGCTGCTGCTGCTGCTGTTGCCTTCAAGATTCAGATTTGTTGTTCATAGAATCAACGAGTAGGGGTCTCTGTGGCACGTAATAACAAAAGTAAAAATAGCAATGGGAACAAAAATTAGGAAGAAGCAGAAAGCTATAAAAGAATACGAAATACATAGAATCACTATGAAGAGTTGCTCAATATTCAACTCTTCGAGAGGGATCATAGCATCAAGAACTACTAGTATTGAAGGGAAAAAAATTAAAGCTACACTGAACAGTTTGGTAAAAAAGCAAGACTCTAAAAGTTTACAAAGAAACTATTATAGCGTACCGGTAAGGAGATGCATTTCCAACACAAAGGTACGTGGTTTGAACCCAGCAGGTGCTCAGTGGGAAAAAGATGAGTGATCACCTCACATGCTATTTACAGCCTCTGAAAGCCTGTTTGAGTTTCAGCTATGAGTTAGTTCCAATTCAATTCACATAATAATAAGATTAACAAAAAATTTATGAAATACTAATTGAGACACTTCAACAAAAGGATATGAAACTAGAAGCACTTGTCTATGTTATGGAAGTTGCAAGACAGGTATTTGTCCAATTGATTGTAAGAATGCTTTAGTTTTCCATTTCAAAAAGATCCTGATGAAATATATAAGGTGAAAATTACAAAACATTTTACTAATATTTCACGCTAGCAAAATTTTCTGAATACAAAAACCCAACAACAAAAAGCTAAATATCTACATTCATGCATTATCACAATACTGCTAGAATTTCAAACTATATTAAAAAATAGATATGGAAAAAGAGACATCATAGCTCTATCATAGAATTACCTGAAAGCACAGAATACCAGAAAAACATTTTCCTGTGTTTACTGAGTATTCAAAAGCTTTCAATTTTGTGGGTCATAAAAATTATAAATAATTTTATGTTTTTGTTGTTAGGTGCCCTCAAATCGAGCATGACTCATAGCAGCCCTAGAACAACCAATCTAAACATTGCCCTATTTGTGCCATCCTCACAATCTCTAACAAGTTCAAACCCATTTCAGCATTCACTGTGTTAAATTACCTGGTCAAGAGTCTTGCTCACTTTCCCTTCCCTTCACATTCCCAAGTATGATATCCCTCCCTAAGTAATAGCATCTCCTAGCAACATGCCCAAAGAAGCTAAGATGAAGCTTTTTCATCTTTGCCTCCAAGGTGCCCTCTGGCTGCATCTTCTCTAAGTCATATCTGTTTTTTCTTTTTGCAGTCCATAGGATCTTAAACACTCTTCTACAACAACACAGTTTTAAAACACCAATTCTTCTGTCATACTTTAATCTTTGTCCAACTATCAGATGCATATAAAGGGATTTAAAAGATCATGCCCTAAATCAGGTACACTTTAGTCCTCAAACTGAGACAATTACTCCTCAATAATTTTTAGGAGACATAGACTTTCCTAGGGCTCTATGTTTCCTTATTTCCTGACTGCTGGAACCAAGTGTGTTAATTGTGGATCCAAGTAAGGTGAAGTTATTGACAGTCTCAATCATTTCTCCATCCATCATGATGTTGCCTCCTGGTTTGGTGGTGAGGATTTTGGTTTTCTTGATGTTAAGATGCAATTCATATTGAAGGCTAACATTTAAAGTTCTACAGCAAGTGTTTCAAGTCCTCACTTTCAGCAAACAAGGTTTTGTTATTTGCATATCCAAGGTTATTGTTGTATCTTCCTTTAATTCTGATGTCACATTTTTCTTCATAGAGTCCAGCTTCTCAAATAATTTGCTCAGCACATAGATTGAATACATATGGATAAAGGATACAACCTTGACACACAGCATTCTTGATTTTAAACCATGTAGTGTTCGTTTGCTCTGCTCTTACAACAGCCTCTTTGTCTAGGTATAGGTTTCATACAATCAGAATCAAGTGTTCTTGGATTCCCACTCTTCTCAATGTTAGCCACAATTTATTATGAGCCACACAGTCAAATATATTTGCATAGCCAATGAAATATAAATAGACAGTCTTAATGTTATTGTTGTGCACCGTGGTGCTGGAGAAGTGTCTTGAACACACCATGGGCCACCAAGAAAACAAAAAGATCTGTCTTGGAGAGAGTGAGACCAAGTTTCTCTTTGGAGGCTAGAATTTTGAAGCTCTATCTCACATACTTTGGGCACATGGCCAGGAAGAACTGGTTCTTGGAGAAGGAGATCATGCTTGGAAGGGTGGAGAGACAGCTCAGGAAAGGAAGACCCCAGATGAGATGGATTGACATAACGGGGGCAATGGGGAATGCTGGAATCAGTGAGACTGGCTCAGGACAGGGCAGGGTTCAGAACTGTTGTATATATAGGGTCTCTATGGGTCACTGGTGACTGCAACAATAGCTTCAACTATAACAGTGGATGTGATACAACATAGGATGCTTTCTTCTGTTAGTCACGAAGCCAATGGGAGTCAATATTGACTTGAAAATGTATAAAACCATATTTTTCTAATGCTTGCATTTTTTACAGCATTGAGAAAAACTTATCTGCAAAAAATAACTAACATGACAAAAACTACATTTATTTACTTTCATTTGTGTAAAAGGAGAATTTCAAGCTCAATGCTATTTAAATTTCTGTGAATTGAAGATAACCACTTTTGACGAAGGTAACACGTGTTTATATGAATCATCTTGGTTCTTCTACTACTTTTGGAGATTTGGTATTCATTGGCCTATGATATAATGGACTGTCTAGTGATATCGATAGTCTTTTTACGTTGTTGTCTATTTTCAAGTTCTTTCTATTAAACACAAATATATGACTTATAGCTTCTTTCATTGACAAAAAATATTTAAATAATATATTTAAATGGTTAATATTAAAAACTTGTAGATAATATGTATTTATCTACATTTCAATAATACACATAATGCATGCATGATTTAGTAAAAAGAATTATATTTGTGTTTACTGATAATACTTTAATTTTGATAGACTCGAAATCAGAATTATTTCAGTATTAAATATATATATATATGTTGTTGTTGTTGTTATGTGCCGTCGAGTCATTTCCGACTCATAGCAACCCTATGCACAACAACCCTAAACCCTGCTCTATCCTGCGCCAACAGCACCGCCTCTGACACTCCCATCCTGATTACCCAAGTCACCGAATCAATCCATCTCATAGAGGGTCTTCCCCTCCTGCACTGTCCCTCCACCCTTCCAAGCATGCTGTCCCTCTCCAAGGACCCTTTCCTCCTGGCAACATGTCCAAAGTATGTCAGACGAAGCCCCAGAATCCTTGCCTCCAAGGAGTAGCTTGGTTTAATCCTCTCCAAGATGAA
>NW_006400133.1:872041-876668 GCF_000299155.1 Elephantulus edwardii
AGTAATATATCATATGGTCATCTGACTCAAAATGCCCCATCTCATCTCTCCAATGCCTAATATGTCAATACTTATGCGTTCCATTTCTTTCTTAACAATTTCTAATTTGTTGCCCTTTCTGTTAATCTGCGTGTGTTCTGTTGTGCCTAGGGTTTTCAGAGGCCTGCTATTTCAGAAGTGGGTGGCCAATCCTTCTCCCTAGTCTGTCATATATATATTACAGTGACTGTCCGGAAATCTTTTTGAGACCATTCTGGTGATCTAAAAGAGATGAGAACATTTAAGTTTTAACCTAAATATTATCTAGTAATATTTCTTTCCTTAAATACTTTGGAAGAAGATTCTTTTTAGTTGGGGTAAAATTAATTGAAGTTTGAGAAATTTAAGATGGGTAATAAATATTTCTACTACTGTAATTAGGGAAATTTAGATTATCTAAACTTTTTCCATATATCAATTTCTGTATCTACCTGAATTTGAATTTCTGGGAAACTGTATTTTACTTTGTAACTCTTTCTGAGAATATACAAAAGCCTTCAACAACTACTACAAGTAAGATTCAGAGAAATGGATTTCATTTTTAAAACTGAAATCATTCTCATTCTCCTTTTTTCTCTCCTCCTCCATTAAAAAAAAGTCACCTCCTCCTAAGTTTCCTGTGTAATCATTAGAATTGTTATTATCACCTTGGTCCCATATGTTGTTGTTAGGTTTGGATGAGGCTAGTAGTACTCATAGCAGCCTTATGAACAATAGTTACGAACCCTGTCCTACGCTGTGCCATCCTCACAGTCTATGACACCCTTGATCCCATTTCTATAGTTACTTTGTCAGTCCACCTTGTTGAGTGTCTTCTCTCTCTCACCATCTCTCCACCTTCCCAAGCATGATGTTCCTCTTCAAGGAATATTCTCTCATAGGAATATGCCCAAAATATGTGAGACAAAGTTTTTGTCATTTTTTTCTTCTAAGGATTACTCTGGCTGCACATACTCTAAGACATATCTGTTTGTTTTTTTGGCAGCCCATGGACTATTCAGTACTCTTTTCTGACATCACTGTTAAAAGGCATTGACTCTCCTGCCATGCTTATTCATTGTACAGATCTAAACAGCAAATGAAAAGACCATGGTCTAGATCAGGCACACCTGATTTTCACCTTCGTCCTCAAATGACATCTTTACTCCTCAATAATTTGGAAAGTTACAGATTGCTGACTTTTACAGTATAATGTACTGACTGCTGTTACCAAGTGTGTTGATTATGGATCCAAATAAGATAAATTGTGACAGTTTCAATTTTTTTCTCCACCTATGATTATGTTGCCTATTGGGTAAAATGAGAATCTTTCTTTTCTTAATGTTGAGATGAAATTCATATTGAAGGATGTCATGTTTAGTCTTCTGAATCCAGCACTTTTCTAACTTTCAGCAAGTGAGGTTGATTCATCTGCATAATGAAGATTATTGATAGATCTTCCTTGATCCTATAGAGATGGATATTAAGAGTCCAATGTTTAAGGAAGTTATTCTTTATTAGTTAACCTAAATTATTGTTTAATTTTAAAAAGAATTCAAAATATGTTTCCAGTTTATCATTTTAAGTGCTATCTGACACAGTGTTTTCTGGGAGTCAGTGGTATTCATTCAGCTTCAAAAGCTCCAGAATTACTGATATACTAAACGTGGAAATGAGTCAAAGTCAATCCTACCACAACTGATTGAAAAGATGTATGAGGTTTTGTTTTTGGTTATTTTTTTTAAATATTGGTTTATTTACAAAGTTTCTATTTTTTAAAAAGTATTTTTTCCATGACAAATTGGTGCAATGATGCTTGAAAATGAAGGTTTAAAATTTTGCACAAGTTATATGAATATGAGTGGCTAAGTCTTTTTTCAAAAATAATTGCCTCTAGCAGGGAGGTAATATCCATGTAGCCAATCTGGCATTCTATGTCAATGTAATGGGAAATTTAGCTTTGTTGTTTCTATTTTTCTGAACTGATGCCAATGTTTTGACACCAGTTCTTGATAATGAAAAGATGGCCTTGGGCTGCTGCCCTAAATGCCAGTATATGGCAGCATGTTATGGACTTATTCCAGTAGCACTGGAGACAGATCCATCTGCACAGTAGAAAGCATAGATGGGGACATCTATATTAGCATGTTCTGTATAGCTTCAGAGTTTTCTCAATATTTCGTATGTTTTTGCACAGTTCATTAGTCGTTAAGGAATGTCTTTGAGCTGCATTTTCAATGTTTATTGGAACAAGGGCAAAAAGCCCTTGCTAAAAATGTGTTTCTATAATAAATTATAATCCTTCTAAATTGTTAGAAGCAGCCACTCTATTTTTGCTTTGAAAGGAAAATTATGTATATTTATTATTTGTGAAAGATGTCTCAAGTAATGATATTTTATATAGTAGCCAAAATGATACATTTGACGCTGAGAGAATAACAATGACAAGCTTTCATAGAAATATCCCTAGAGCAACATACAGAGCTTGATAGAATGTTCAGCACGTTTTATAATTTTTTTCTTTTATGATATATTTGTGTATGAAAACTGTCTGTTATACTAGATGCTATTCAGCGATTGCTGAAATAATTATGACATATAATGAACTATGTTATAACCCGAAAAGCACTTCACTTATTTTATTTCTTTTTGTAGATGTTTCTGTTGTTTTGGGGTTTTTTTTTAATTGCTATTTGTGTTCTGTTTTCATTTAAAGCCATATAACTAGCAAATATGGATGTAGAATCTTGGACCTAGGCTTTTGATCTCTTGTTCTGCATCTTCATTTTAAAGATCTGGTGGTAAGGAGTTAAATTGCTAATCCAAAGGCAGGGAGGGGGCTGAAATTTGCCAGATGTTCTGTGAGTGAAAGATGGGTAAACTTCTATGCTATGTACTTTGTTGTTATGTGCCATCAAGTCACCTGTAACTCAAAGCAACACTATCTACAGCAACTTTTAATCCTTTCTTGTCCTGAGCCAGTTTCAGTAATTCCAACTCACTAACTCTCATTGTCCCAGTTACTCTATCAATCATTCTCATCCAAGGTCTTCCTCTCCTGTGCTGTCCCTCCACCCTTTCAGGCATGATGTCCTTCTCCAACAACGGGTCTTTCCTGGCTCTGTGCCAAAGTATATAAGACAGATCTTCAAAATCCTAGCCTCCAAGGAGAAACTTGGTTTCACCCTCTCTGAGACAGACCTCTCTGTTCCCCTGGCAGTCCATGTCAGGTTCAAGACTCTTCACCACCACAACTTGAAGACATCTGTTCTTCTCTCATCTTTAGTCTCTGAAAACCTGATGGATCAAGACTCTTCACCACCACAACTTGAAGACATCTGTTCTTCTCTCATCTTTAGTCTCTGAAAACCTGATGGATCAAGACTCTTCACCACCACAACTTGAAGACATCTGTTCTTCTCTCATCTTTAGTCTCTGAAAACCTGATGGAGAGTAAACTATGCTGAGTCATTTCCAACTCAACAGCACATAAAATCAACATCAACCACCTCTTTATTATGTTTTCTGAGATCTTAAAAATTTCAAACAAAAAAAGCTGAGAGTGTTAAAATTTCTCACCAGAATATTATATTGTTATCAGTGTGCTATATACGTAAAATTGTAAACATTGGTGTTACTCTGTAAGAATATTTTAAATAAATGTTGAGAAAATGTTAAAATCTATTAAATCATTATTATTATAATTTATTTTGTGAACATTTATTCCGCCACTACAACATCCTGTGACTTCTTGAAATAGTTCAATTTTAAGACTTCTGACCTCCTACTCTCACAAAATAGGCTGCTAAGTTGTACAATATATTGCTATCAAGTTGATTCTGATTTGTAAATACATCTTTAGACTGAGTAGAACAGCCCCACAAAATTACAAGAGATTACAAGGCTGTAAATTTCTATAGAGATTGCCTTATCATTTTCCTGTGGAGCAGCCAGGGGATTTGGACCACTAGTTTGGGTTTGCAGTCAAGTACCCTATCATTGAACAACTAAGGCTCTTTATAGCATCATATCCTTTGTGTTGTCTGGTTTATTCCCTCATTTTCCAATTTAAATTTATGGAATAATATAAGGAAGTAAACACTTAAATGCAATGAGAATGTTGGTACAATTTGTTAACTCTTTAGAGGTCAGGCTAATAGAAATTCCATATTTTCCTAAATCAGTGACTTAATAAAGGAGAAAAATATAAGTAAAGACGGTTAAACAAATTTGAGAGGATTCATTGACACAAAAGAGTGGTTCCCATAGATATAACTAAATAGTGATACTGATTTTTATAAAGTTCAAATACTTGATTTAGGGCTTTATTTTTCCCATATGTAATTTTGCATAAAAAGCATACCTATCCCAATGATTGATGTCAAGGTGACATCTGTAAAGAATTTGCAGCAGCTTCTGCACATATTTTTTAATAAATGTTAACTTACATTGATCATTAACATATATCAGAATAGTTGTTGTTATGTGCCATCGAGTCGTTTCCGACTCATAGCGACCCTATGCACAACAGGTGTAAACCCTGCTCTATCCTGCGCCAACCGCACCGCCTCTGACACACCCATTCCGATTACCCCAGTCACCGAATCAA
>NW_006400133.1:879278-881025 GCF_000299155.1 Elephantulus edwardii
CCTGCTATTTCAGAAGTGGGTGGCCAATCCTTCTTCCTAGTCTGTCTTAATCTGAATGTTCAGATTTAGAGGAGTATCTGACAGACAGCAATTTGTGGGGCAGTTAAAGATAAATCCCTTATTTTGGGGGTAATTAGGAAATTTTAATTAAAAGTAAAAAAACACAATAAAAGTAATGAGAAAGTGATGCAATTAAATAATAAGAATTTATATTTATGGTGGTGATTTTTATTGTTAGCTGCTGTCAAATCAAGTGCAACTTGTAATAACACTATGAATAACAGATCTGAACTCTGTCTTATCTTGTGTCAGCCTAACAATCTCTGACATAATTAATCCCTTTGCTGCAGTCATTGGTGCAGTCCATCCAGTTGAAGGTCTTTCTTTCTTTTGCCAACTTTCCACCTTTCCAAGCATGTTTTCCCTCTCTAATGAATAGCCTCTCTTAGCGACAAGCCCAAGGTATGTGAGACAAAGCATCAACAACTTTGCCTCTACAGGCTCATCAATGACATCTAAGAGTAATCAATAAGTTGCATTGAATAAATGACAAAATCTTGCTTGCTGAAAGTGAGAAAGACTTGAAGTACTTGCTGGTGAATATCACATAATACAGACTATCCAAAATGGGAAGGGTGAAATTAGAAAGAAGTTGAAAGAGAGGAGGAATAGAAATCACTAGAAGAATAGCAGATGTGGTGGTGCAAGATAGAAAAGGTTCATTGAAATGAAAAATAAACAAACTAAATTAAAAAAAAAAAAAGATAGAAAAGGTTCAATGTGAACTCAAAAGACAGTGTAATTAATAGGTGTAGATCCATGGTAAATAATGGTATGGAATAAAATGTATATTAATGATTGTATAAAAGGAAAAGGAAATTAAAGATTGTATTTAAAAAAAAAGGAGACAAAGAAACCAATACTGCCTTTAAGTTGGACTACATCTCGACATCGAGAAAGCAAAATTTCTTACCACTGGACCAACAGACAGCATCAGTATAGATGGAGAAAAGATTTCAATAAGCACTCCAACTTTTCTGAAAGCACAGTTATGTATTCTACATAACACAGGTTGCTGGTAAGTTTTCTCCAGTACTGATGCCATGTTCTTCATATACTTTAATATCTGTAATGATTTACTCAGCATGTAGAGTAGGTATGGAGAAAGGATATAACCCTGACATATACTTTTCCTTGTTTTAAACCATTCAGAACCCCCTTTTTCTGTTAGAATAACAACTTCTTGATCTACATATAGATTCTAGGATATCTTTTCTTCTCAATGTTAGTCATAATTTATTGCAATACACGTAGTCAAATGCTTTTGCATAATCAATAAAACACAAGTAAATACCTTTGTTATATTCTGTTTTCAGTAAAGATCCACTTGATATCAATAATCACATCCTTTCTGCCAAGGCTTATTCTTTTTTTTATGTTTTGTTGTGCTTTATTGACTATACAAAGGCATTTGACTGTATGGATCATACTAAATTATGAATAATGAGAATCCCAGAACAAGTAATTGTGCTCATATACAACATGTATATGAATCTTATTCTCAGGTGTTCATTCAGTCTCTATATTGGAGTAAGCCAGGCTTTACGTTCAGTTTTGTTTAACATTTTTTCTCTACTTTATCCAGGATCTTCCACTGTGATCCTTTTTTTTTTTTTTAATTTAGGTTGTTTATTTTTCATTTAAATGAACATCTACAGAGATTTTGGGATTCCATTCATTCATTGTT
>NW_006400133.1:881240-896150 GCF_000299155.1 Elephantulus edwardii
TGGCACCATATAGCATTTGTCCCTTTGTGACTGAGATACCTCACTCAGCATAATGTCCTCCAGGGTCACCCATTTTGAATAATGTTGCATGAGCAAGGCTTATTCTTAATCCATCTTGACTTTCTGGAAGTTACCTGCCAATGTAATGTTTCAACTGATTTTGAGTAATTTTCAGGAAGATTTTACTTTCCCATGACATTGTAATTTTCAGTAATTTCCACATTCTGGTGAACCATCATTTTGAGAATATAAACAAGTACGGATTCCTTCCTGTCTGTTGTCACCCATAATTATCAGCAGAGACTATTAAGCACCCCAAAGATTGAGTATGTTATTGGAAACATCTCAAGTGGTATTCACCAATTCCTGGGGTCTTTTTTTTTTTTCTTTTTCTTTTTTCAATGGCTTCAGTTCAGTATCATTAGCTTTTGGTCATATACTATATTCCGAAAATTTCAATCTAGACCAATTGTTTAAGGTACTGTGACTATATGGTATTACTCCCATCTTTGATACTGCTTGCATTGTTCTAGATTTTGCCTATTGGATCATTCAATGCTACAACTCACGACTTGGATTTGTTCTTCAGTTCTTTCAACTAAAGAAATGATCAGTTGTCTTCCCATTTTAATTTTCTAAGCCCAGTTCTTTGCACATTTAATTATAATATTTTTCTTTTTCTTCTTCAAATGCCTTTTGGAATGTTCAGCTCAGCTCTATTTCATTCTTTCCTCTTATTTTTCATTCCAATGCAAATTTAAGAGTCTATTCTGACATCCATTTTTGTCTTTTCTTCCTTCCATGTTTTGTCATGACCTTTTACTCTCTTCATGAATGATGTCCTTTAAGTCACCCCACAATTGACCCGGCCTTTGGTCATTAGTATATGTACCTTGCATCAAATCTATTATAACATTGTGTATGTTTGTGTGTGTGTGTGTGTGTGTGTGTGTGTGTGTGTACTTGGGATACATTCAAGGCCTTATTTACATTCTCATGGGCTTGTTTTCATTTTCTTCACTTTCAATTGGAAAGTGTATTTATGTAGGTGATAGCCTATTCCAAAAAACCACTAGTCTTTTTTTATTGCAGATACTGATTTTTCCAATGTCTCTTTCCATAGAGTCTGTCTGATTCTGTAGAGACCATCAGGTTAAGTATATATATATATATATATATATATATATATATAGAGAGAGAGAGAGAGAGAGAGAGAGAGAGAGAGAGTTGTCATTTATGGGTTTTGCTTTTTTAAGCATTTGCAGTGAATATATTATCCACTGTACTTTTTATCATTCAATCTCAAGCCTCATTTAATGTCATGAAAACCTTATTTTCCAACTACCAGTCCTTCTAGGCTTCAAACTCTTGAATTCCGGTCACCAATTATTATCAATGCATCTTGATTGTAGCTTTGTCCATTTAGTCTGCACAAGTTGATTATTGTTATTGTTGTTAGGTGTCAGTGAGTTGAGTATGACTCATTATGATACTATGAAGAACAGATATAGATCTTGTTCTGTCGTGTGTCATCTTTATGGTATGACACTTTTGAGCCCATTGCTGCAGTCATCATGTTAACCTACCTAAGTGGAGGTATTCCTCTCTTATATCAACACTTCTTATTTCCAAGCATAATATCCCTTTCCAAGGAATGATTATTCCTAGGAACATGCCTAAAATATCTGAGCCCAAGTCTTATCAACCTTACCTCTAAGTAACACTCTGGATGCATAACAAGTGATTGAAAATGCCATAGCCTGAAGCAGATGCACCTTAGTCTTCAAAATGACATCATTGCTTTTCAATATTTTGGAGAGGTCCTTGACAACCGACTTGCCCAAAGCAATGCATCTCCTGATTTCTTTGCTGCTGGTATCAAGAGAATTGTTTGTGGATCCAAGTAAATTGAACCTTTGACAATTTCAATATTTTCTCCATGTAACAAGATGTTCCTTATTGACTCAGTTGTAAGGATCTTTGTTTTCTTGATGCTTAGACATAATCTATTCAAAGGCTGTATTTGAGTTTTTGCAGAAGGTGTTTCAACCTCTCCTTCAAGTAAGGTTGTGTCATCTGCATAATGCAAGTTACTAATGAGTCTTCCTCTAGTTCCTGATGTCACATGCTTCTTAATGGAATATAACTTTTTTTAATAATTTGCTCAGTGCACAGTTTGAATAGGTATGGAGTAAGGAAAAAACCCTGAAGCACACTTTTCCCAGTTTTAAATAATGAAGTGTTCCCTTGTTCTGTTTAGACAACAAGTTCTTGGCCTAAGCATAGATTCCTAATGAGTGCATTTAAGTGTTCTGAGAATTCCATTTTTCTCAAAGTCAGCTAAAGTCTGTTGTGATCTATAGACAAATGCCTTTACATGGTCAATAAAACATAAATAGACAGACTTCTGGGATTCATTGCTCTCAGCCAGGATCCATCTAACATCAGCCATGACAACCCAGCTTGAACTTCTGATAGTTCCCTATCAATGTGCTCCAACTGTTTTTGAATAATCATCAGCAATATTTTACTTGCATGTGATATTTATGATATTTTTCCATAATTTCCACATTTTATTGGATCATCATTCTTTGGATTGTGAACAAATATAAATCTATTCTAGTTAGTCAGCCAGGCAGCTGTCCTGCAAATTTCCTGGCATAGACTAGTAAGCACGTTCAGAGCTGATCTGTTAGCCCATACAAGTCAATCCTTATCCCATCTATTCCTGGGGCCTTATTTTTTGCCAATGTTTTCAGTATAAATTTAACATCTTCCTTTGCTGCCATTGACTTTTGTTCATATGGCACTTCCTGAAATTTTTCAGTGTTGACCAATTATTTTGGATATAGTAATTCTGTGTATTCCTTTCATCTTCTTTTGATACTTCCTAGGTTATTCAAGATTTTGTCCATGCATTTTTTTCTTAGTATTGTAAATTGAGGCTTGAATTATTTTTCAGTTCTTTGAAGCAAGTTCTTCCCTTTTATTCTTTGAGGCTACCACTTTGCATATTTCATTTTAATACTTTGCTTTGTCTTCTTGAGCCTGCTTTAAAGTTTTCTATTTAAGTTCTTTTACTTTGGTATCTTTTTCCTTTATCTTGGTTTCATGCTGCTTTCGTGCAATTTTTGTAGTTTCTTCTGACATCCATTTTAGATTTTTAAATGTCTTCTCTGGCTTCATAACAACGTTTGCTCTTTCTTTATGTTGTTGTTGTTATGTGCCATCGAGTCATTTGTGATTCATAGCGACCCTATATACAAGAGCCCTAAGCACCGTTCTACCCTGTGCCAACCTTGATGTCTCAAACACATTCATTCCCACCATTCTACTCACAGAATTGACCCATCTCATCGAGGGTCTTCCTCTCCTGCACCGTCCCTCCACTCTCCCAAACATGATCTCCCTCTCTAAGGACCAGTCCTTCCTTGCAACATGTCCAAAGTGTGTCAGATGAAGCTTCAGAAGCCTTGACTCCAGGGAACATTTTGGCTTCACCCTCTCCAGGACAAACCTGTTTGTTCTCATAGCAGTCCATGGTATATTCGGCACTCTTCTCCAGCACCACAACTCAAGGCATCAATTCTCTTTCTATCAGCCCTATTCACTGGCCAATTCTCTGATGATTGCAAAGATTATAGCCTGGATCAGGCACACCTTAGTTTCCAGCCTGACATCGTTGCACTTCAGTACTCTTGAGAGGACCCTCACAGCTAACTTTCCCAATGTAATTTATCTCCTGATTTCCTGGCTGTTGTTACCAAGACTGTTGACTGTGGAGCCAAGTAAACTAAAGCTCTTAACTACCTCAATCTCTTCACCATCCATTCTGATGCTGCCAGTTGGCCCAGTGGTGAGAATCTTTGTTTTCTTGATATTGAGCTTCAATCCATATTGAAGACTGCAGTTCTTGACCTTCTGCAGCAAGTGCTTCAGTTCCTCCTTAGTTTTAGCGAGCAGGATTGTGTCATCTGCATAACACACGTTGTTGACGATTCTTCCACCAATCCTGATGCCAATTCCTCCTTGTACAGCCCAGCGTCTCGGATGATCTGTTCTGCATACAGATTGAAAAGGTATGGAGACAAAATACATCCCCGAAGGACCCATTTCTTGATTTTGAACCATCCAGTGTCTCCCTGCTATATTCTGATGACTGTCTCTTGGTCCAAGTATAGGTTTTGCATTAGCAGGATCAAATATTCTGGGATTCCCATTCTTCTCAGAGTCAGCCACAGCTTGTTGTGATCCATACAGTCAAAAGCCTTTGCATAGTCAATGAAGCACAGGTAGACACTCTTCTGGTATTCTTTGCTTTCTGCCAAGATCCATCTTACATTAGCTATAATATCCCTCCCTAGTACTGCAACCACTTCTAAATCCAGCCTGCACATCTGGAAGTTCTCTGTTGACATATTGTTCCAAATGTTTTTGGATAATTTTCAGCAGAATCTTGCTTGCATGTGATATCAGTGATATTGTTTGATAATTTCCACACTTTGCTGGGTCACCTTTCTTTGGAATGGGAACAAATATCGATCTCTTTCAGTCAGTTGACCAGCTGGCTGTCTTCCAGATTTCCTGGCACAATCTAGTGAGCACATCCAGGGCAGAGTCTGTTTGCTGAAATAAATCAATTGGTATGCAGTCAACTCCTGGAGCCTTGTTTTTTGCCAGTTCCTTCATAGCAACTTGAATTTCCTCCTTCATCACCGTAGGTTCTTGCTCATATGTTATTTCATTAAATTCCTCTGTGTCACCCAATTCCTTCTGATATGGTGTACCACAACCTTAATTTTATCCCAAAGCTCCTCTGGTCTTTGATCAATGAGATCAATGCCTCTAACCTGTTCTTTTTCTCTTTTTTTAAATTTTATTTTATTAATTTTAATGAACATTTACATAGATTTTGGATTTCCATTAATTCACTGTTGCATTATTTTCTCTACCACCCCCACTTCATTCCTTGAAAGTCTGTTTTAATTGTCCCTTTGCCACAATACTAGTCAAAATCATTTCTGATTAATCTCCTTTGTCAGTGTGTCCTTTGCCATTCCGTCACTCCTCCCTGAGAGAGATTTCACCCTGATTCATAAGGAAAAGGGAACAGCGTATTCTCTTAGCTACTTCCTGCTTAAAAGGGACTCTGTAGGTAAGTATATTCATTTTCTCCTGTACACAAGAGCCTATTATTTGGTCCTAAAAGCCTTCTGAGGTCCCAACTCTTCTCACTATTTCTTAGCTGTTGGAATTGACAGAAAACCTCATAAGCAGTTCCTTACTTAACCTCTGTCTTGCATGCACACTTCTGAGCTGTAAAACAGCATAGTGGCAGATGTAATTTGGTCCAGGACATAAGAACAATAAATGGCAAAGTTGAGCCTCTACATCTTGTGGTTCCTAACCTTTATACTATAATAGACAAAGAGCTAGTCAATAAGCCTTTTATTTTAAGAACTACCTTCCCTCTGTAACTTGATTTGTGCCACTGTTAGAACCTCTACTTAGAATACTATTGTTTTAAATTTTTGACTCATGTACTTTAAACTTGTTAGTTAAATTTGTGTCTTCTAGGCTGCAACAGTTCCATGATGCATCATCAAGGATATGAACATGTATGGCTAAGCGCAATTGATAGCATTGCATCTAAATTCCAAAATCTCCACAATAGTCTACGTGTTTCCTATTGCCAAAGGAGCCCTTTAGAGTAGTAAGAGAAGATCTTCACCCTGAAACCCACAGCATCCCTTTTCAGCAGGAAGTAGCTAAGAGAACCTGTTCTTAAGTTGATAGAATCCTCAATTTCTTAATCTTTGGCTTCTGAAACTGAATATTTGTTGTGTTAGCAGGATTTTCTTGTATGCATGTGCATAGTATCCTATCATTCACAACATTGTTCAGCATAGATCTTGAAATGTTCTTTTTGAAGATTAATTCTACATCATTCCTCTTCAATTTGTCATTTCCACTATAGTAGATCTTGTCATTGATTCAAAATAATAGATATCAGTCTGTCCGAGCTCACTAATGCATGTATACCCATCTTTATGTGTTTCAGTTAATTTTTTACAAATTCCAGTTTTCATAGATTCATAATTTGTACAATCCATATTCCAATTATTATTGGCTATTTGAAGCTATTTGTTCTACTTTTGGACTTACCGTATCAGTAAAGTGGAGGTCCTTCATTTGGTAAATTATTTTTTCCAACCATGTTATTATGGTATACTCTTCTTTTATGAAGAAGCTATTTTCAGATCACATTTTTAATGCTTTCTTACATGAGGGGTTAATGTTTCTGGCACTATATCCAACAATGATCATTCTTTGTCTCAGTTCTTGATAAACAGTTATTTCTGAAGTGATTAGCTTGTCCTCCTTTTTATTAGATCATTTATATATTCATGTTTTAAACTTAATAACAATTTTAAACCATTATAAATTTCTTGGCTATATTCTGAATGTTTCCTAGTAAGATAAGTAAGGATGACCAGAAGTCATGAGTGATGAAGAGGTGATATGTGATTTGCCTTGGGGAATAAACAAGCAAAATAAATTAATTTGGAATATCATAAATAAATCCATCAATACTAGTAAATACCATTTAAAACAAGTTAAAAGATGAGAATGGTTTAAAAAGAATGAATCAAAGATCAATATCCACAATGCATCAATACTTAAATGAATTAATAAAATAGCCCCTTATCTGGAAAAATAGAGCATTCTCCACTTTAGAACAGCTTTCTTTAAGGGAAATACATGCCAATTTCGAGTCCTTCAGTGGAATATTTGAAACAGAGACTTCACTTAGTTTCTACCCAATACAAAGCACATTGCTAAGTAAAATATGATGATAAAATCAACAGATACTTTATCAAACCTTCTAATATTAAAAGTTTTATCACCAACAACAAACAAACGTGAAGAGAAATTTCAAGAGTGATGAAGAATTTCAGGATAACTACAGTGATTATTACAGCTTGCTGAACTCCACAGTCAACACTCTTAACACCAGAAATCAGAAAATCAAGAGATATATTGCATTGGGAAAATCTGCTATCACTGACCTCTTATGAGTGCTTAAAAGCAACAATGTCAATGAAACCAAGGTGCACCTACTCCAAGCCATGATCTTGATAATTACTTGCCATGCATCAGAGTTGGACAATGACTAAGGATGACAGAAGAGGAATCTATGACTTCAAATTGTGGTGCTGGAGAAAAGTCTTGAACATATCATGGGCTGCCCAGAAAACAAATATGTTCAAGTTTCTTTTGGAGGCAAGGATTTTGAAGCTCCGTCTCACATTCTTTGGGAATGTGGCCAGGAAAGACAAGTCTTTGAAGAAGGATATCATGCTTGCAAGGGTGGAGGAACTTCGATACTTGGAAGTGTAGGAAAGGAAGACCCTGGATGTGATGGATTAATATTGTAACTGGGGCAATGGGGGTTGGTGTGTCAGAATTAGTGAGACTGGCTCAGAACAGCAGGCTCCAGAGCTGCTGTACTTAGGGTCGCTATGGGTCAAAGGCAACTGGATGGCACATAACAATAGAAACAGTGATTATTATCATCATCTCTAACACTTAAGACCACTGCTGGAGTCACTATGTCAATCCACATCTTAGAGGGTCTTCTCTTTTTTCACTGACCCTTCAATTTCCCAAGCTTTATGTCTCTTTATAAGGAATAACTTCTTCCAGTAATGTCCCAAATTAGAGAAATGAAGTTTCATCATCACATCATTGTCTCCAAGGTCCATTCTGGATTTACTTTTTCTAGGGTTGAGGTATACTGCTCATAGGGTCACGATGAGTTGTGCTTGCTTTATAGCACCTAATGACAACATAGTTAATATCTTTAAAACTCTGAAAGAAGGCATTGCATCTATAAAAATGCTCTAAAACAAAAAAGTTCAGTAAAATAAAGAGTTTTTGAAATTAAAATTTTATATTCTTACCAACCTTATGTATAATAGAACTTCTGCTCACAATCATTGCTGTTTGAAGCCATTGTTGTTTTTCATGTGAATCTGTTAATTTGAAAGTTGTTCTTTTTAGCTAATTCTATAACGTACAAATGTTAATTTCTTCCTGGAATGATTGATTCCTTCAAATGACATGGTCAACATGTTATTATTGATGTTGTTGTTGTTATTTACCATTGTGTTGCCTGTGACTTATAGACACTCTGTACAAAGGCTCTGAAGCCTTCCTGTTCTAAACCAGTCTCACTGACTCTGACACACCTACCCCCCTACCCCAGTTATTGTGTCAATCCACCTCTCCTGTTCTGTCTCTCCACCTTTCTGAGCATGATGTCTTCCAGTCCTTTCTGGCCATATGTCCAAAGTATGTGAGACAGAGTTTCAAACTCCTAGCCTCAAAGGAGAAACTTGGTTTCATCCTCTCCAAGACACACCGGTTTATTCTCTTGGCAGTACATGGTAGGTTCAAGATTCTTCTCCAGCACCACAACTCAAAGGCATAAGTTCTTCTTCTATCATCCTTAGTAATTGTCCAGGTCTCTGATGCATACCAAGTAATTGCAAAGACCATAGCTTGGATCAGACACACCTTAGTCAAAATAAGGGAGACAAATTTTTGTCATATTTGCCTCAAAAAAGCATTTCAGCTATATGTCTTCTAGGAAAAAATGTATGTGTTATTCTAGCAATCCCTAGACTAGTCAAAATCCTGCCAAACACCACTATTCAAACACATTCATTTTTTTCCCATTGCCTCTATCATTTAACATATTTCCACTCATATGAGAAAACGGAAAAGACTAAAGAGTAAGATAGGCACATTGTAATGATCAAAATGATTGCTGCATTTTTATCACTACAAAGAGATATTTATAGTGACGTATAGAAAACATATTAGATTTAACCACTAAGTATTTTTTAATGTATCAACTTCTATCTCAAGAACAAGTTTGAGACATTGAACCTAAGCAATGACAGAGGAGCTGTGGGATGATAGAGAGGATATCATCCATCAAGAAAGCAGAAGGTAATTATAGAGACAGAGGAGTAAGAAAATACCAAAATGGTTATCAGAAAAGATTAAAAACATCCAACTAAAACATCAAGAAGCCAAAACAAGATGAAGAAATCAGGAAGTTAAAGAGTTGAACAGAATATTTTAAAAGGTAGCTCATGAAAAGAAATTAAAATACTATAATGAGTGTGCAAAAAGCTGGAGTCAGAAAAATCAAAAGGTAAAAACATACTCTGCATTTCTCAAGCTGAAGAAACTGTAGAACAAATTTAAGCCTCAAGTTGCAATATTAAAAGATGAAATGAGAAAAATCTTGAATGATCCAGGAAACATCAAAAGAATATGGAAGGAATACGTGTACTCACTATACCTAATATAACTAACTGACACGAAACCATGTCATGAAGTAGAATATGATAAAGAATCAATGGAAATAAAGGAACAAATTTATACTGCTGTGAAAAAATTGGTCCAAAATAAGGCCCCATGGGGACTGAAAGAAAAAATGGGGTAAGCATAAGCATAGTCCAAGTGTGATTAATTTTATAAAACACAATATATAGGAATGTTTGGGGTTTTTTTAATATAGGATTTTTTTTCTTTATTAATTTTTATTTTATTATTTTTGTGTGTGCACTGTCAAATCGGATCTTACTGTATAGGATGAGATTATCCCTCTTTCTTCAGCAGAGCATCTGGTGGATTTGAACCATGTGCCTCTGGGATTACAGTGCAGTTTCTTGCCACTAGGCCACCAAAAGGTGTTTTTATGAAACATAATGTCAACAAAGGAAAGTGTAGTACACACTCATATACTTATTATGTACATGAAAATACAATATATGTGACTAATTATATGCATACCAATAACAAAAATTTAAAAATAAGGCCCCAGTAGTAAATGGAATACCAATTGACATAATTCAACAAACAGCTGTACCCTTGGGTGTCCTTACCAGGTTGTGACAATAAATCCAGAGGGCAGTTACCTGGTCAACTGACTGGAAGAGATTCATATTTACTTCCATTTCCAAAAAGTTCAATCCAGTAGTATGTCAAAATTATTGAAAAATATCATTAATACTGCATTAGAACAAAATCATGCTAATGATTATAAAAAATGTCTGGAACAGTACATTGACATAGAACTGTCTGAAATACAAACTGAGTTTGGAAGAACCTGTGGCATTAGCGATTGATTGCAGGTGTTGGATGGATCTTGGCTAGAAGGATGTCTATTTGTGTTTTATAAAGGTCTTTGACTGTGTAAATCACAACAAATTGTAGCTAACATTGAGAATAATAGGAATCCTAGAACATTTGATTATGCTCATGGGAAACCAATACCTAGAACAGGAACTTGTCCAAACAAGGCAAGGGAAAACTGTGTGGTAGAAAATCAAGAAAGGATTGCAGAAAAGTAACCTTTTTTCATACTTTTTCAATCTATGTCCTGAACAGATCATTTGAGAAGCTGGGCTTTATAAAGAAAATTGTACTATCAGTATTGGAGGAAGACTCATCAACAACCTGTATTATATAGACAGCACAAACCTACTTGCCCAAATTGAGGAAGTGAAGCATTTACTACAGAAGATCAAGGACTGCAGTCTTCAATATTAATTGCTCTCAACATGAAAACAAACAAACAAAACACCACAATCTTTACCATTGGATCAATAGATGGCATTATAATAGATGGAGAAAAGTTTGAAGTTGTTAACAATTTCATCTTACTTGTATCCACAACCAATACTACTGGCACCAGTAGTCAGGAAATTTTAAAATAACAACAACAACAACAACAACAAAACACAAGCCCCACAACCCCAAAATAAAAAACAAAACACCCAAGCAACAACAATAAAATCAACCCACAAACAAACAACTAGTTTCACTGGGGAAAATCTGCTGTCAGGCACTTCTGCAGGGTGCTAAGGAGTAATGAGGTCAATCTAGAGAATAAGGAGTGTCTGATTTATTCCACGGTCCTCTCAATTACTTGCTATGCATCTGAGAGTTCTATATTGACTAAGGATGATAGAAAAATAATTGATGCCTTTGAATTGTGGAGCTAGAGAAAAGAACTAAAAATAGCATAGATTGTCCAAGTCCTGAAGAGGGTGAAACCAGCTTGCTCCTTGGAGGTGAGGATTTTGAAGCTCCATCTCACATATTTTGGATATGTTTTCAGGAGGAACCAGTCCTTGGAGAAGGACATCATGCTTGAATGGATAGAGGGTCAGCACAGAAGAAGAAGACCCTAGATGTGATGGATTGACATAGTGACTGTGGCAATGCAGTTGTATCAGAGATGGTAAGATTGGCTGAGGATGTGGTACGGTTCAGAGCCATTGTTCATGGTTTCACTGAGTCATAGCCAATCCCACAGTACATATTAACAACACAACAGATAAACGAGTTTCTGAAGAAACAAGAAAATTCTTTTTTTCTGAAGAATCTTCTAATTAAAATTTTCAACATTTCTATCTATAACCAAAATTCATTTCAAAGCAACATTTCAAACTGCGGCAGTTAGCACTAGCTCACAGTATGAAACATCATTTCTTCATCTGCTTAGGGTCTAGTCAACTTAACCCTAACCAGTACAGTAATTCTGTATTCTTTTCATCTTCTTTGACAGTTTCTATACCATTCTATTTTTTTCCCCCATACTCAAACCCCTCACTACTTTTTATTCCAGTCTGAGAAAAATGCTCATCTTTTTCCCAATGGTGAACTCTAACTACCAACTGTTGGCTTGGTAGCTCAGCACCCAACACATGATACACTTCAATATTGGCTCTTGCTTCTTGATTTTCCTTTTAGTTATTTCAGTTTGAGAAATATCTATTTTATTTTATAATTTCACTAAAATACTTTGCAAATTTTATTGTAATACTTTGTCTGCTTAGCTTCCATTTGAAGTCTTCTTTTAACTCTTTCGCTTTATCATTACTTCCATATCCTTTAGCTGCTTTGTGCTCATGAGCAAGTTTCAGTCTCTTTGGATATCCACCTAGGCTTTTTCTTTCTGTCCTATATTTTTACTGACCTTTTAATTTATTCATGTAAACAACCTGGTTATTATTTCCAAACTCCCGGGGCCATCAATTATTACTGCCTGTTGTTAGGTGTCTTTGAGTTGACTACAAGTCACACTATGAACAACAGGTTGAAACTTAGCCTTGTCATGCACCATCCCCATGATCTTGTTCGTGCTTATTCATGCCCATTGTTGCATTTGCTTCAAACAATCTATCTCCTCAAGGCTCTTGATATTTTTGGTTAAATCTCTGTCTTTGCAGTATGATATGGTGTTCCAAGGTCTAGCCCCTCCTGACAACACAAAATTGGTGTTCAGGGAGTCATCTCTTCCTTTACATGGTTTCTGTTTTCTTGTTAGGTGTCATTGAGTAAAGCAAACTCATAACAAGCTGTAAACGGCAGATCTGTTCCCTGCCTGACCTGCGTCTTCCTCACCATATCTGATATACTTGAACTCATTATTACAGTTATTGTGTCACACTATCTTGTTAAGGGTCTTCCTCTTTCATCCATCCTCCACCTTACTAAGCAGATCTCTTTCAAGGACTTGCCACTTCTTAAATTATGCATGAAGTATGTGAGATGGGGTTTCACTATCCTTGCCTCCAAGGAGGCACTCATTGCACTTTCTGCAAGAAAGTTTGTTTGTTCTTTTGAGAGTCCATGGGATACTCAGTATTCTTCTCCAATAATACAACTCAAATACATGAATTAATCTTCCATCATCCTTAGTCATTGTCCAACTTTCAGATGGTAGTTTCAGTTACACAGAAAGTAATTTAAAAGACCATGTCTTGAGTCAGATGGACCTTCATTTTTAAATTGACACCATTGCTCCTTACAACTCTGGAGCTGACTCTGACAGCAGATTTTCCCAATGAAATATACCTTTTTATTCCTTGACTGTGAGTACCAAGGATGTTGAATGTGTATCCAATTAAGATGAAATGATTGAGAATTATTTTTTTAAGAATTTCAATAGCTTATTTATATTAGATTGTTCATTGGTCCTGTGCTGAGGATTTTTTTCCTTGATATTATGATGTAATTTATATTGAAGATCACAGTCACCGAACTTTTCAGTAAATGCTTTCTACAAGCAAAGTTCTATCATCTGTACAAAACATTGTTCATTAGCCTTACATATTTTGAGTGTGAGCGATGAGGAAGATGGCACACATGTTTTGTCCATAACATCTTCAACATTGCAATCCAAGGCTCAAATTTGTTCTTTACTAATTTCAGTTTGAAAAATGTTGAATATATTATATTTTTCTTCTTCATGTTTGCTTTATTTTTTTAAAGTTTTGGTGGCCAAGTGGTAAGGAGTTGCATTGCCACCAACTCAAAGACAGATGGTTTAAATCCACTAGTCTCTCTCTGGGGAAAAAGATGACTTATCGCCTCTGAAAACTTGCTAGAGAATTAGTTTTGAGTAATTTTTTTATTTTTTTACTCTATGGCACATAACAATAATAATAGTTACATTTTTTGAAATATGTTTCTCCTTTTTTATTGCTGAAACTCTTTTTCTAGTTTGAATTTTGGTTAGATGCTACCAATAATAGATTATTGGCTACCTTTAGGAAAAATGGAGTAATAGGTAAATACAAGAACAGGTCTGTGCCTTTGGTCCTACAAATAACTGAGCTAGCATACTGATATTTAAAAGGGATAGTGAGAATTTTTTTTTTTTTAATTTTTAATTTTTTTTTACATTTTAATTTTTAAAAAGTTGTTCTTTGAGTTTCTTTCTCCTTGAAAATCTAGAACATTACTGTTTCTAATGCTGAAGATTTTAGACATTTTCTATACTTTAATTCATACCATACTGTTGAATTTTTACAAGATCAAATAAAGAAAGAGAGATAAGGGAAGGGATAAGAGAAAGAATTCAAGAAAAAAGAAGAAGAGGGGGCGGAATGCATCTTAGAAGAGAAGTAAGAATACATAGACAGATTAAGAAGCACAAAAGGGAAACGTTACATTGGGGGATTGTGATCAATGTAAAGAAACAAAATGTAGATGAATGGTTGAATGGAAAAGCAACCTGCTCTGTATACATTCACTTAAATAAAAATATTGTTGTTGTTATATGCCAACGAGTCATTTGCGACTCATAGCAACCCTAAGTAAACAGCCCTGTACCCTGCTCTGTCTTTTGCCAATCTTATTGTCTCTAACACACCTACTCCACTACCTCAGTCACTAACGTTTAAAAATAAGTAATTAGTCTAGAGTCCATCTTCCCTACTTTCACGAAATCACTAGTGATATAACATATATTTTTTCTTTTTTGAAAGTGAGAAGTACATTCACTTCATAGAATATAAAATCCTGATAACAATAATTTCATTTGCTTTATTCTTTACAGAATCTTATAATCTATGCCAGAAAATACATAGTATTCAGCATTCTGTAAACACTTATTAAAGAAATTAATGCATGAGAAGTTAAATGTGTTTGCCTGAGTTAGATACAAGGTACAGAAAGGAATAGCTTCTTTTCATTATAAAGAAAATAGAGGAATTCAATTTTTTAAAATTGTATATTGTTCTTGATGTTGCTGAGTACCATTGAGAACATAGATTCATAGTTGACCCTCCAGTGAGATTTCAAAGGCATTAATTCCCACAGGAGGGGATTGCCTATTCTTTTCCTCCACTCTCAGATGGTGATTTGATTTGCATGCTTTTGAGATGAAATACAGCTTCTTACCACTGTAAGTATGTCTCTCTGTGTTAAATTATATATTATATTTGTTGTTGTTATGTGCCGTCGAGTCGTTTGCGACTCATAGCGACCCTATGTACAACAGCCCTAAACCCTGCTCTATCCTGCGCCAACCGCACCGCC
>NW_006400133.1:896725-898410 GCF_000299155.1 Elephantulus edwardii
TCCAGTGGTGAGAATTTTTGTCTTCTTGACATTGAGCCTCAGTCCATATTGAAGGCTGCAGTCCTTGACCCTCTGCAGTAAGTGCATGAGATCCTCCTCAGTTTCAGCGAGCAGAGTTGTGTCATCTGCATAACGCAGATTGTTGATAGTTCATCCACCGATCCTAACGCCCCGCTTCTCCTCATAGAGCCTAGCCTCTTGGAGATATATATATATATACACACACACATACATACATGCAAGGGACAAGGAAGTAAGTTATGAGGTGACGCATAATTTAATATGTTGTTGTTTTTGTTGTTGTTGTTGTGATGTGTCATAGAGCATAGAGTCTCCTGTGACTCATAGCAAATCTAGATACATCTCTGAAGCCTTCCCTATTCTGAGCTTTCTCATTTATTCCAGCACACCTACACCATTGCTCCAGTTACTGTATAAATCCATTTTATCTGGATTTCCCTTTTCTATGCTGTCTCTCCACCCTTCCGAGCATTATATCCTTCTCCAAGGACAAGTCCCTCCTGGCCACATGTCCAAAGAATGTGAGAAGGAGCTTCGAAATACTAGCCTAAAAGGAGAAACTTTTTCACCCTCTCCAAAACAGACATATTTGTTTTCTTGATGGTCTACGGTATGTTCAAGACTCTTCTCCGGTACCACAACTTAAAGGCACAGATTTTTTTTTTCCTGTCATGCTTAATCATTGTCCAACTCTCTGAAGTATAGTAAGAAATTGCAGAGACCATGGCCTGGATCAGACTCACCTTAGTTTCTAGACTAAGTACTCTTGAGAGGTCCCTGACAGCAGATTTTCTCAATGTAATTCGCCTTTTGATTTTCTGACTACTGGTGCCAAGAGTGTAGATTGTGAAGACAAGGAAGTTGTAATTGTTTACAACTTCAATCTCTTCTTGATCCATAATGGTGTTGCCAATTGGTCCAGTCATGGGAATCTTTGACTTTTTGATGTTGACTTTTCATCCTTATTGAAGACTATAATCCTTGACCTTCTGCAGCTAATGCTTCAGGTCCTCCTGAGTTTAGGCAAACAAGCAAACCTCAACATTACTGTATAGACATAGAAAGGCACTGATGGATAAGATACTCAACAGAAAACAAAAGATGAACAATTTGAACTTACTAGTCATATGGTAGGAAAGAGATTTGACACTAAACTTCTGTAAAGGTTTAGAATCTTGGAAATCTTATGAGAAAGTCCTATTATGCCCTATAATGTTGGAACTGATTTAAGAGTTGAAGGTAGGTTTTTTTGCTTGTTTGTTTGTTGTTGTTGGTTTTAATGCATAAAAAATCTAAAAGAAAATGGGCCAGCATACACACTCAACAGTTAATATTGATCATTCCAAAGAGATCAAGGCCCTCTGATGGCCTAGTGGTAAGAAACTGTACTGCAATCCTGAAGCCACAGTTTGAATCCAAAAGCTGCTTCACTGCAAGAGGATGGACAATCTCCTCCTGTGTGATTTACTGCCTTTTAAAACCCACTGAAAGACCAGCTATGAGTTGGTTCTAACTCAAAGGCAAGCAACAACAATGAGATTAAATTTTAATGTTGTTGTTATGTGCCGTCAAGTCGTTTCCGACTCATAGTGACCCTATGCACAACAGCCCTAAACCCTGCTCTATCCTGCGCCAACCGCACCGCCTCTGACACACCCATCCCG
>NW_006400133.1:900040-917064 GCF_000299155.1 Elephantulus edwardii
TTGTAGTATTTTGCTTTGTCATTCCGAGCAGCCTTTTGGAATCTTCTGTTCAGCCCTTTAGTATCTTGAATTCTTCCTTGTGCTTTGGCTTCTCATTTCTGCTTTTGCATTCTAATCACCAATTATCTTAAACACACTTTATTTGCATGTTCAGTCAATTTTAGACTGCAATATTTGGTAAAAATCCTTAATTTCTTTCTCTTTGGCTCTAGATGTAGAAGTGAATATTTAATTAATAGTCATGTTAATGAGTCTTCCTTGTATGCATTTAGATATTATGCTATTACTCACAACATTGTATTATAGAATATGAAATTGAGTTTTTTTACTATGAATGCAATACCATTCTTCTGTTTTTCATTCCCTGCATAGTATATCATATTTGTCTGATTCAAAATGTACAAAGCTGCTTTATCTCATCTCACTAATGCCTAGTATTAGTATGTATGTGGGTATATATATTTATATACATATAAAGCCTAGTAGTCTGTGGATTCTCATGTGTTCCATTTCATTTTTAACAGCTTCCACTTTTCCAAATTTGAAGCTATGTACATTTCATGTTCCAATTATTAAATGATGTTTGTTACTGTTTTTCCTCATTTCAACTGACTTCCAATCTGGGCTCTACCACAACACTACTATAGCTACTCTCTTCCTTTACTGTTCATAGATTTTACAAAGGCCTGTTATTTAGGAAAGTAGATGGCCCATCCGGCTTCCTCATATGTCTTCATTTGGGAGTTCCAGCAAAACCTGTCCACCATGGGCAATCCTTATGGCATTTGACACACTAATGGCACAGTTTTCAGTATCACAGCAAATCCAAGTTGTTTCAGTACTGCAAAGTGACATACAAGTGCTGTACCATTTAGAACAATGGGTTCCCAAACACTATTAACACCAGCCCAAGGACCCAAATGACTTTTAAATACAAAGGCCAAGAGGCTTCCAGATCACAGCTAATTTTTTATGAAATTAAAAAACAAAACAAAACAAACAATCAACAAAGAACAAACCAGCCAATCAGTTTATACTTTTGATTATTAACAAAATAAAAACCACAAAATGACACAAACATTTCACACCCAGCTTTCAAGTAAATAAAAATCAACATATCCTCTAGAATCCAACTATTTCAAGCTAGGGATTCACTCTTAGAAAGCTCCCAACCAACTTTTCATTACAAAGGCCCACCTAGCAGGTCCTCATTTTTTAAACAAGAGTCTCCCAGCCCACAGCCTCCAGAATCCAACTGCTCAAAGTTGGAGACTTACCCTTATTTGAGTTTCAACATCATATTAGGCATAAGTTTTTTGTTTTTTTAATTGTTATTAAATTTTATGAGTTTCAATGAACATTCACAGGGATTCTGGGCTTTCACTCCTTCACTGCCACACCATTCTCTCCACCCTCCTCCCCAGTTTGTTCTTCTTCCCCGCCATCCGAATGTCTGTTTTAATTGTCCAATTGCCACAGTGCTTGTCAAAGTCAGTTCTGATTAATATCCTTTGTTGGTGTGTCCTTTGCCATTCCCTATCACTCCTCCCTGAGAGAGACTTCACCCTGATTCATAAGGAAAAGGGGATGGCGTATTCTCTTAGCTACTTCCTGCTGAAAAGGGACGCTGTGGGTTTCAGGGTGAAGATCTTCTCTCACTACTCTAAAGGGCCCCTTTGGCAGTAGGAAACACATAGACTATTATGGAGATTGATTTTGGAATTTAGATGCACTCTTATTGATTGTGCTTGGCCGTACATGTTCATATCCTTGAAGATGTATCATGGGGGTGTTGCAACCTAGACGACACAAATTTGACTAACAAGTTATAAGTACATGAGTCAAAAATTATGGAAAAGTAAAAGAAAAGATTCTTTCATTGTTTTACAAACCCTCCCCCAGGTCCCCTCCACCATGTAGCCCTCGCACTAGACTCCTGTGATAACAGAAGTACCTAGTCATATATCTCTTTTAAACAGTTTTCTCCCTCCTCTGTTTCAGTGCAGTATACATTATTGAACCCATCTTACTCAGTCTCTCCCCAACCCCAAGGACAGTCCCATTCTACAACAGTGGCATCATGTAATATTTGTCCTTTTGTGACCGGGATATTAAGTTTGAGGCATTAAACACCAGTCATCAAAGACCAGATGAATTGTGGGAAGATATTAAGGATATCAACCAAGAAGAAAACAAAAGGTCATTACAAAAACAGAAGAGAAAGTAAGTATTGGAACGGATGTCAGAGGAGACTCTGAAGATTGGACTGGTACCTCAAGAACCCAAAACAAAAGGAAAACATGTTGAAGTAAAAGAGCTGAACAGAATATTTCAAAGGTCAGGTCAGAAGGACAAAACAAAGTATTATAATGGAATGTGCAGATATATGTCTTGGAAAAGTGCAGCTGGACTGCTTTTTGGAGGCAAAAAAGAAGGAGGCTTCACTTCACACATTTTGGGCATGTAGTTAGGAAGTGCTATTCATTGGAGAAGGACGTGATGCTTGGAAGGGTAGAGGGTTGGCAAAGGAGAGGAAGACCCTCTACCAGGTGATTAGCATGGTGACTGACATAATGGGTTCTTGTGTTTCAGGAAGGCACAAGATAGAACAGGGTTCATATCTTTTGCTCACAGAGTCGTTGTGAATTGTTTTTTTAAAACATATCTTAATTGCTTGATTTATATTGCATTTTGATAAACCATTCTTTTAACTATCTAAAAACAAAATTCAGAACATGTTTTAAGATTTTTTCCCTCTTACAATCCCTAGAAAGATGTGTGATTTTGAGTACCTTCATTTTCCCTTTTTGTCTCTTTAGTATACTCCAAATTTATCTCTTAATGACAGGGTTAAATAGGATATATAATCAAATATTACTACAATAGCTATATTTTCATGGTCTTTATATATAATCAACTTTCTCAACAGAAATATTTCCTGTATAAGGAGATACTCCTCTGTATTAGGTAGTTATAAATATGTGTATACAATAAAGTGTTTAAAGATGTATATGTTTAGAAATCAACCTGGGTGTGGTAGCATTTGGAAGCACAATTGAAATATAACTAAATAAATAAACCTAACTAATATGTGGCAACAGGTTTGTAGGAAGACTCATCAACAACCTATGTTATGGAGATGATACAACCTCATTTGCTGAACCTGAGAATGACCTGAAATTCTTGCTGCAGATGGTCAAGGACTGTAGTCTTCAGTATAGATTGAAGATCAATATCAAGAAGACAAAGATTCTCATTTGTCGGCCAACTGGCGGCACCATGATGGATGGAGAAGAGATTGAGATTGTTAAGAGTTACAATTTGCTCAGCTCCACAAACAACATTTTTGGCACCAGCAGCCAGGAAATCAAAAGGTGGATTGCATTAGGTAAATCTGCTGACAGGGACTTTTTCAGAGTACTGAGAAGCAATGATGTCAATGTAGAGATTAAGGTGCACTTGATTTAGTTCAGGGTCTTCACAATTGTTTGTTATGCATCAGAGAACTGAGTATTGACTAAGGAGGATAGAAGAAGAATTGATGTCTTTCAGTTGTGGTGCTGGAGAAGAGTCTTAAACATACTATGGACTGCCAAGAAAATAAATATACCTGACTTGGAGAAGATGAAACCAAGGTTCTCCTTGGAAACTAGGATTTTGAAACTCCATCTCATATACTTTGGGTAAATTATGTAATAGGACTGACCAATTCATGGAGAAGGACATCACACTCAGAAGAGTTGAGGGATAGCACAGGAGAGGAAGACCCAGGATGAGAGGGATTGATAAGTAACTAGGGCAATGGGGGTAGGTGTATTGGAGTCAGTGAGACTGGCTCAGGACAGGTCAGGCTTCAGACCTATTGTTCATAGGGTCACTATGAGTCATAGGTGACCTGATAACAAATAACAACAACAACAACAACAATATGTAATACAACTGCTTAAATGACATTAAGCAGAAATTTTATGACTTAAAAATGAAAGAAAGAACTACACAAATTGTCCTTCCGTCACACCTGCAATCCTAAATACTGTTATTATTGTGTACCATAGTGTAAGACATGACCTATAATTGGCCTCCAGCTGATTTTCAGAGGAAGTAAATCTGTCAGGAGGAGATTACTCATCCTTCTCATTCAGAGAAATGTATTTAGGATTGTAGCATAGCTTCTTACCATTAGATCACCAAAACTCCCTAATGATACAAAGAGAAACAAAGATGAGAAAGGAATACAGTTTCTCATTTACCTGTGCAAAATGTTGCAAAATGTTCCCATGATGTGTGTAACTACCATGTGTATCAGCTTGTAAGATACTGCTTTGTTTGAAATGTTACACAAAAATTGGACATGCAACTTACTTTGAAACACTTTAATCAAATTATTTCCAACAGTGTATTTTTTATATTGCAAGTGAACATGTTGATATAGGTGACAAGAGCAAAAGTAGCCATGCCTCTTGTCTCTAATTGTACTGGCAACACATTATGTTCACATCATGGTTTTGAGCTTCATTTATAGATAAGTGTGAGTAATTGTACTCACTACTGTGAGTAATTGTACATGAAGAAATAATCCCTTTCTAACTTATGAAAATAGAGAAAGTTAAATGAAAAACATCACTCAGCAGAATTTGCAGGAAGACTGTTTTTCACAAAAATAGATTTCTAAATATACAGATTACTTTCCCACTTGGAAAAAAATCCCAAAACCCAAAACCAAAAAATAAAAAAAAAAAAAACCAACAAAGCACTCAGTTTAGTATATAAATTTGTCTACTGCTATTATCATGTCATTGTAATACTAGGTTTTTTAATTTAACAAAATTTATCTTTATTATCTAGCCACACAGATGGCTTATGTTGCCAATTTCCCTTATACATTAGTAAATTGCATTTTAAGTGGTAATTGGCTAGTACAGAGTTGCAATCAATGTCTTTTTGTTCTCTTCCTGATTGCAATTTATATAAAAAATCATAGTACATATAATTTAATGAAACCAATTCTTTAAGGAAGTTTTAAAATATTATCAAATAAAGGGAGATATTTTAAAAATAATTTTATTTTATAACTGCAATCCATCTAGTAGAATGTTTCTCACACAATTTATCAGTACACACTTTAGAAAAATCCTTAGCCTCATTCTTCTCTACTTAATCTGTTTGCAGCTATGTGGACTAAAATATATATTTCCTGTTATTACTTTTTTCACTCTTTCAATAGCTCATCAGGTAATTTAAAAAAACTCTCCATTCATAGATGATGATTTTGAGATTAAGAAATTTCAATAAAGTAGAATCCACAGTCTCTGTACTGTTTTCTAGAACAGAGTACAGACACATATTTCATAAAAATGTAGTTTGGAAAAATAAAGGTTAATATGTAAATCACATATATTAGCCTGAAGAAATGATCTAATTTGTTTATTTTAGAAAAAGAATAAAAGTCTCTTAAAGAGAATGATAATATCACAAGTATTTCTTCACTGAACAAATCATCAATCATCATGGTCTTGAAAAA
This sequence comes from Elephantulus edwardii, assembly GCF_000299155.1. Lineage (NCBI taxonomy): Eukaryota > Metazoa > Chordata > Mammalia > Macroscelidea > Macroscelididae > Elephantulus > Elephantulus edwardii. The sequence goes on from NW_006400133.1 coordinate 905,562, forward strand.
AGTTGATGAAGATCAATCAAAAAAATTTACTTAGGTCAATATCTCTGAAATTTTCACAATTTCCTTCACTGTTGCAGGAATATTCTGGTAGTTCTATTCATTTAAAACCCTTTCCCCTTTTATGCTGTTGTAATTCTATTTTATTAAATAAGAAATTAAAAAAAAATATGGATACTGGATAATCACTAAACTGTAAATTTATCACAATGTAAATGTACAATTATAGAATTATCTACTGACTGCATAATATATTACCTAATTAACCAACAGAGATTTCTATATGTGGAAAATGTTGTTAGATAATATACAAAATAATCAATACCAAATGAAGAAATTATACATGTCATGATCAGACATTAATAGAAATGCAAATGTAAGAAATTCAGTAAGCAAGTATTCCTATTTGTTCTATGTAAAATGGAATTTCAATGACACTTATCTCAAAGGCTTGTTACAAAGAATGGCAGATATAAAATTGAATGACTAATGTGGGTTTTTTAAAATTTAATTTGTCCAACAGATCTTTTTTTTTTCGGAGACATCTCTAGATTAATTCAAACCTCTATCCTTTTACTTAACAACTATGTTAACATTTTGCAACATATAAAGTCCATTGACATATGAAAAGTTTTGCATAACTAGTATAGTAGGTTAGTATTAGGGTGCTAACCACAAGGTCAATGGTACAACTTCATCAGTCTCCTTGTTAGGATTTACAGTCTTTGGAAATGAGATGGAATAGAACTAGGAATCAGAGTTGACAGAACTTGACAGGATGGGCTTTTGTTTATTTCACTGTTACAATATGTAGATACAAAAGCAATTTTGAAAAGCAATACAAAGATAATTGTGTTAGATATATACAAAAACAATGTAAAAAAGGAAAGGAAAACTATCAATCTTGAATATAAAGAAAATGTTGTTAATGACCACTTTACTACTAGTAATTTTTTTTTTGGCTATAGTGCTTCAAAGCTCTTGGCATAAAGAGTAAGTGCTGGTTTTATTTGCTGAGACAAGCAATTATTTCATGGTTCATTTAATTTCCTACAGAGCCTTATGCCTAAGGTAAACAAATGTACATGGTAACTTTACAGCTTTCTAGGTACTGAATTTAGAGGCTCTAGGTTATTTTGTTTGGTTGACAATTAATTGAGAGTTTAGCATGTGCTTTATATTAGATACTGCTGTGGTGTATAAAAATCAATAAGGCAAAAGACTGAAAGACTTGATTAATTTTATTTTTGAACATAGAATGTAAGAGGGAAAAACACAAATTTAAACAGCTATGTTTATAAAATAATAAGTGATAATTTATACAAATTGAATCATTAAAAAATTTATAACCAATGTCAGCTTAGCTATATATTAAAGAACACTTTCAATATTTTTTTATTTAAAACAATAGATGTTGTTTCGTTAAGATGATTTTTTATAATCTACCAATTTCTGATTAATATTTCTACTTTTATTAAAATTCTATAAAATAATACTTAAAATTTCCTCATGCAATGTTCTCATTAAAAAGGAAACCAATTTCCTTCAACAGTTTCTCTATTGTTCCTTTACAACTTGTTCAAGGTCTGTTAAGATATGTAAAACAGGATCTTGATGTTTTTGGCTCAAATAGAGTAGAAAAACTGAACTGGAGTATTAATGCTACTATTTTAATAAATGTTAACTTTTATTTTGTTGTTGTTGCTTTTAATGATGTATGTATTAAATGATAACTAAAATGCTATCAATAAAACGTTAATAATGTTATGGATATTGTATTTTAAATTATGTGAGAATATTATCAGACTAATTTCTTGTCCCTCTGCTTTACTTTCGTCTTGCTCCCCACTTGACTGTGTCGATTGCAAAATCGGTGGTTAATCCATCTAAAGCCACATCCAGCTCGAAAATCACTTGGCTGAAAGTAATTAATCTTGTGTTGTTTTAGCCTCATTACTCAAACTGATGGGGCCTTCAGTAGAGTGGAAAGTGGGGAATTGTGCTGAATAGCAAGAAAATGAAGAATTCGGACCAATTTCTCATTTCTCAGACCTTTACAGCCTCTTTGGCCCTTAACATTCTCTTCATTGCTCTCTAAAGCCTTATGTGCCCTCAGGTGGTGCTGAGCCCAATAAAAATAATCTTGAGGTGACTGTAGTTGCAGTCTGCTTTTGCTAGTTCGGGTTCCACAGCGAGCCATTGAGAAATAGAGCATAATGAAACAAATAAAATAGTATATTTCTGGGAGCTCTAACTAAACTTAGCCACTCTATTGCTCTTCTCGAATGAGCACAATCATACAGAAAATTCATCCTAAGAAGTAGACACATTAAAACATATAACCGTGAGGATCATGGCAGTGCTGTTGACATACACCTGGACAGCAGAGAGCAAACCACAGTTAAAAAGAAAATGAAAAAACTATTTCCTTTTCTCATTTCCAAATCAAGTATCTGAGAATGAACTTGCAGCATCACAGTGTCCCTTTCGTAGTTAGATCTGAAGACTTTCATCTCTCACAATATACTTCTTTACTTTGGAAATTATAAGAGTAATTTAATAAAAGTCACTATGTCACCTTTTAAAAAGTACTGTACTATACTAATGTTTAAAAAGTATGCAAAGTTAGAGGTGACATGATGTTATGTGACTGCCTATATTTAATTTAATATTCACAATAAATGTTAGAAAAATATTATACTGTGTGACTCAAACACGGTAAACATGTGGCTGAAAATGATTGTATTTGTTGTCCAAGTTTAAACAGTAGCCAAGTGGGTTTAAATTCACTAGTGCACCCTCCGGAAAAGGATTTGTAGTCTACTTTCATTAGGATTTATAGCCTTGGAAATCCACTGGAGGCTCACCATGAGCTATTCAGACTCATTAAATGTAAAGAACTTAGTTTTGAACCTAATTTATTTGCAGTTAATTGCAAAAATTATCACTAATTACTTCAAAAAATGGTCTCTATTACAGGAAAAGTAAAAAAAAAAAGGTCTAAAGACAACCCGTTTCTTGCCATCTCTCTTCTTGAGCATTATATATTCTCATATATTGTCTCTTTCTAAAATGATTTTTTTTGTCTTCTCCCATGTGATGTACTGTCTCTGAAAACCCACTGGAAGGTCAGCTATATTACCTTCACTATATAACATTATCACATTATTCTTTTCTTCTGAATTTTGCATTCTATTTTACAAATAGGTGGCTCAGTGGTAGGAGTCTCTGCTGCAATTCTAAAGGCACATGAAACATGCTTTAATACTTCTTGTTGTAAATAAAAACAATGTACATAAGCCTTTACTTTTAGCCCAGTTTCCTGAACCAATGGTTCGGGAACATAGTTGTTTCCGTGTTTCTTTTAGTCAGAACAAAACTTCTTGCAGCACATTTCTCTACTGTTTATCCAAGACATTGTATTTTCCTGACTATGCCTACCTAGGTCTCAGAATACTTTACTAACTCTCACTACTCTTTTGTAGGACCAGGCTCTTAAATATTATTCTCAAACCTTTTGTCTATCTCAGGTTCTATATTGTTGTTGTTAGGTGCCATCCATCAAATACGACTCATAGTAGCCCTACTAACAGCAGATCTGAACCCTGTCCTATCATGTGCCATCCTCACGATCCCTGACACATTTGAGCTCATTGTTGTGGTCATTGTGTCAAACCATGTAGTTAATGGTCTTCCTTCCTCTTGTCACTCTTCCATCTTCCTAAGCATGGTGTCCACCTCCAAAAATATAGCATCTCCTAACAATGTGCCGAAAGTATGTGAGATGAAGCTTTATCATCCTTGCTTCCAAAGAGCACTCTGGCTGCACCTCTTGCAAGGCATATCTATTTGTTCTCATGGCATAGGATATTTGATACTCTTAAGTCAACACCACATTTCAAAGTCCTTAATTCTTCTGTTGTCTTTATTCACTGTTCAACTCTCAGCATCACAGCCAGTGATTGGAAAGAACATGGCATGAATCAGATACACCTTTGTCCTCAAACTGACATCATTGCGTCTCAATAATTTGCAGAGGTCTCTGACTGCCAGCTTTCCCAGTGCAATATGTCTTCCGGTTTCCTGACTGCTGGCATCAAGTGTACTGACTATGGATCCAAGTAAGAGGAATTTATCGACAGCTTCAATCTCTTCTCCAACTATCATGATGTTGTCTGTCAGTCCACTGATGAGAAATTTTTTGGGATTTTTTTTATGTTCAGTTATATTCCATATTGAAAATTGTTAAGTTGTCATTATAGGTTAAAATATTAGGCCTAAAATATATCAGACTTTTAAAAAATGATTCCTAATTGTTGTTGGTTTTTTCTGCCATTCAGTCAGAATTGACCCATAGCTGACGCTCAGTGGATTTTCAGAGGCAGATAATCACACAGGAAGACACTACCCATCTTTTTCCCACAGAGCAGCAGATGGCTTTGAACATGCCTTTGGGATTGCAGTGCAGCTCTTTGCCGCTAGGCAACCAGAGCTCTTATACCATTTATCTGATCTTTATCTCCAGATCTAGACCACTTTGGGAAATTTTTAAATATCTGAACATAGGAGATGAAAATCTTTTACTTTCCAGTATAGCCAGTAGTAGCACTTGTGTTTGACGTTGAGTTGACCAACTAGCTTTCCCTCTAGCAGGTTGTCAGAGGCCATGTATCATATGGGAGGAGATTGTCCATCTTTCTCCCATGGAGCGGCTGGTGGATTAGATCTGCCTTTAGGATTGTACTGCAGCTTCTTACCACCAGAGCCATTAGTGGCTATTCTAGTTTCTCTAAATTCTGTTTGTGAGTTGGAAAGCTTTTAACATAACTTTTTTCTCTCTCTTCTTCCATTACTCTACCATATTTAGAATCCAATAAACATTTCAAAAAATTTAGATTGTAAATAATTTTGTCAAGTTCAAAGGTATACTACCTTCCAAGGTTGTGAGGTTAAATACATATAGTAATTTTTAAGTTATTTTACAATTGTATGCAAAGAATCAGCATTATTCTATTTTTCTGTGTCATTATCATAAACTGGGTTATCTTGAGAATCAAAATAACATATGAATGTGAGTGTGTAGATACAGATGTTTACGTACCTAGTGCTTTTTTAGGCTTGTGATTGACATGCAAGACTGCTCTTCCCCCAGGAGTGAGGCCCTCCATGCTTGGCTTTGGGTTTAAGGCAGGTGGTGGCTTAAAGCCCCAAACGGAGAGGAAAGAGAAGGCAGCCATGTCTTTCCTGGATGGCTCCACTCAGGGTTTCTGGGACTTCTTGCTGCCTGAGCATGGTGGTTCGCCTGCGGCCCTTGGGCCTTGTTCAAATTGTTTTCCTGTCAAACATTCTTCTAGGTGATATAGCACTGGTCTGTGCATTGCTGTACAGAGGTAAATCATGGTTGCTGTGATACACTGTGACACTGATGTGCCCTTAGTGGACAATGTTTGGAGGAGCTTCCCAATTAAAACAAGCCTAGTAGCAGGAGTGGCATCCACTTCCAAAATGCCTTGTCTCTGGAAACTCTATGAACAGTGCTCAGGTCTTCTATTCATAGGGTCACTATGAGTCATCTAAGACTCGAGGACACCTAACAACAACATCTATATGTGAGTGGAGATTTCAAGGCATGGCTCTGAAGCTTGTTGTTGTTATATTGTTATGTGTTGTCAAATCTCCTGCGACTCATAGTGACCCTGTGTACAACAGCTCTAAAGCCTGCCCTGTCTCACTGATTCTGACACACCTACCCACTTTGCCCCAGGAATCTTACATATCCCAAATTCTTGGATAAGATAGACAACAGGTTGATGGTTTCTCCTGAACTCAAGTAGTTTGTAGAAACAGAAAAATCCTAAATCAACAGGTCAGATTTTACACATCTGACAAGGTTGTCAGAATTGGTTAACTCTTAACCCTGCAGATCAGATGATAGGCTGCTAGCCCAGCTCATGTCCAGAGAACCAAAGGTCAGAGTACACTTTGTCACAACATCCTTTTATATAGACTGGAGGAAACAAGCCAGGTAAACTTCCTTTCTGCCTAATTGGCCCCTCTCTTTAGGCCCAATCATGGTAATGACTTAATGGTATCTAAAAATCACTGAGATTATGATCCAATCACATTAGGACACTAGCTCAAATCATGGATATAATGGTCTAATCACATTCGAACACCAGTTCAAATACAACAGCTGCTTCTTGGGGGAAGGATGAGCAATCTCTTCATATATGATTTGTTGTTATTATGTACCATTGAGTAGGAGCCAACCCAGTGCATCTTGCCACTAGGCCATCAGAGCCTCTGAAAACCTGCTAGATGATCAGATATGAGTTGGTTCTGATTCAACAGCACACAACAACAATCTCACTGATACGTAAATGCCATGTGCTTACTTAACAGCCATATGCTTACTTTTTCCAACCTCTGCTGAATGTTCCAAATTACTTTCCCAGATCCAAGTTTCCTCTTCTCAGTATGAATGTTGCATTTTTCATAGTTAGTGTATTGTTTTATTTTTTGGGTTTTGGTTTTTTTGTTTTAATAGCATTGTACTACACCCCTAGTACAAGCATTCAGGAAATAAGGAGACACATTATATTGGGAAAATCTGCAGTTAAGGAACTCTCCAAGTTATTGAAGATTGATGATGTCAGTTTGAAGACTAAGAGATATCTGATTCAGGCCATGTACTTTCTGAACATTTGCTAGGCATCTGAGAGCTGGACAGTAAATAAGAATGACAGAAGAAGAATTTATACCTTTGAGTTGTGGTGAAAAGCACTGAGCACTCTATGGACTGCAAAAAACCAAACCAAAACACCAAAACCCAACAACAACAACAACAAACCCCAAAACAAAATCACACACACACACACACACACACACACACACACACACACACACACTCAAACCAAATAAAAACGTCTTGAAATAGGTACAGCCAGTGGTCCATGGAGGTAAGGATGGTAAGACTTTGCCCAACATACTTCAGGCATGTTACTAGCAGGGACTATTCCTTGGAGAGGGATATGACACAGCAAAGGAGAGGAAGACCTTCAAACAAGTGGAGTGATGTCGTGACTGTCGCCATAGACTTTTGTGTGTTAGGAAGTTTGAGGATAGCATAGGATAAAATAGGGTTCAGATCTTTTGTTCAAAAGGTCGCTATGTGTTGTACTCAACTCAATCGCATTTAACAACAATAAATAATTTTTACATTGATTACTGTTATAATTGTCTTCCCCCCCCCTTGCACCTATGTTTTTGATTACAGAATACTATATGGTTAAGATTGATGCCAAAGTATGTACATAGAGGAAGATAGGAACAAGTGCAGTCCATCAGGCTACAATTTATCTCATTTAATCATCTCATTTCCCCATCTCACTTTGTATTTCTTTGTTGATGATGTAATTTCAGTTCTTTCTTGATTATAACATTGTATTATTCCTTACTTTTATATTCTTGATCTATGGATACTGTTGTTAGGTGTTGCTATGATTTAGAGCAACCCTATGAACAACAGATCTGAACCTTGCCTAGCCTGAACTTCCCTCATTGTCTCTGTTATGCTCAACTCCATTTTGGCAGTCATTGTGTCAGTTCAATTTGCTGAGAGTCTTCCTATCTTTTTTTTCTGGCCTCCTATCTTTTCCAGCACGATGACTCACCCCAAGGGTTAGTTCTTCTAAAACTATGACCTAAGAAAATGAGACAAATGTTGAGCATCTTTGACCGTAAGCAGCATTTTTGTTGCATTTCCTCCAAGACAGATTTGTTTGTTATTCTCACAGTCCACACTGCTCTTCACCACCATTACAATTCAAAGTCATGGATTATTTTATTTTTATCTCTTAATTCTTTGGATGACTTCAAATGCATAGGAAATAAAGGAAAATACTATGATTTGGATCATATGCACTTTAGTTTTTAAAGACATTTTTACTCTTTAGCACTTTGGAATGGTTCTTGACAGTCAGATTTCCCCAATACAACATGCCATTAGATTTACCACCATGTGTATTAACTGTAAACCTAAATTAAATGAAATTGTTCATGGCTTTAATCTTTTTCTCCATCTAACACTATGTGGTCTATTGGTCCAGTGGTAAGGGTTTTTTGATTTTTATTTGTAATTTTATTGATGTTTTAATGAAACTTATTTTGCAGGCCGTAATCTTTTCTCTTTTGCAGTATGTGCTTCAGCTTCTTGAAATATTTCCTCAGCATACAGATTTAATAGTTACGGGAAAATGATGAAACCCTGATGCACACATTTTCCAATATTAAATCATGTAGTTTCCCCTTGTTCTGTTCAGACAAGTTCTTCCTGGTCTTTGTATAGATTTCATGTGAGTGTAATTAAATGTCCTGGAATTCCCAATTCCCATTCTTCTCAGTGTTAGCCATATTATAATATACACAGTCTAACATCTGTGAATAGTGTGTGGAGGGGAACCAACAAACAAAAAAACAACAATAAAATAAAACAAAAATCTCAAACCACAAGTCAATATCTTTCTGGTATTCTCTGCTTTCACTCAAGATCCATCTTACATTACCAAAGATCTCCCTGGTGCCATAGCCTCTTCTGAATCCAGCTTGAATTTCTGTCAGTTCTCAGCTTATGTACCGCTCCAGCTATATTTGAATAATCTTCAGAAAGATTTTACTTGTGTATGATATTAATGATATTGTTTGATATATTCCATATTCTGTTGTATCACTAATTTTGGGGAAAGAGAAAGAATATGGATCTTTTCCAGTCAGTTAGCTATGTCTTCCATATGTCTTAATAGAGACGAGTAAGTACGACCAAGATTAAATCTATTCCTGAAACACTTCAATTGGTTTTCTATCAATTATTGGGGCCTGTTTTGTTTCCATTTTCTCAGTGAAGCTTGGCCTTCTTAATTCAGTACTACTGGTTCTTCTGTAAATGCTACTTCCTAAAATGTTTCAGCGCTGAACAGTTATTTTATGTACTCCTTCCATTCTTTCATGTTTCTCATATCATTCAAGATTTTGCCCATAAGATTCTTCAGTGTTGCAACTCAAGACTTGATTTTTGTTCTTCAGTTCTCAGCTTGAGAAATAATGAGTGTATTCTTTTCTCTCAATTTGCTAACTCTAACTCCTCACACATTTCATTGTAGTACTTTGTGTTCTCACATGCCCCCTTGACATATTCTGTTCATCTCTCTAGTCTCAGCATTTCTTTTCCCTGTTTTATCTTCTTTTCATTCCAGTGACATTTTCTGTGCTTCTTCTGACATCTATTTTGGTATTTCTCCCCTCAATCTTTATAATGACTTTTTTGCCTTTTTCATGATGTACTTGATGTCATTCCACCACACATCTGGATTTCCATAATTAGAGTTTATTTTTATCGCATTGGCAGTGTGGCAAAACACTTGTGGCAAAATGGAAGCTTCATCGCAATGCAAAAGCCATCACAAGATAACAAACTGACACATGAGTGGTAACTGCTGGCCCTAGAGAGATATTATTGTTTTTTATTATATATTTTAATAAGTCTCTGCTAGATTTTAAAGAAAGTGTAGGTGATATAATAGATTAAGCCACAGACTATTGACCCAAAGATTTTCAGTTCTAATCCACTAGGCACAGTTTAAGAGAAAGATAACTTTATTTGCTTCTGTAAAGATTTTTAATCTTATAAGTGAATCTTTAGTATTTTTCTTTTGCTGATGATGTTAAGTACTGTCGAGTATGACCCATAGCAACCCTATGAAAAACAAATCTGAACCCTGTCCTATTCTGTGTCATACATTTCCTGACACATTAGAGCTCATTGTGTCATTCACCATGTCACTACACCTTTCTGAGTATCATGTCTCTCTCTGAGGAATGGCCCCTTTAAGCAGCGTGCCTGAGGTATGTGAGGCAAAGCCTCACTGTCTTTATATCCACTGAACACTCTGGCTGGACTCGTTACAAGATATATTTCTTTGTTCTTTAGTAGTCCATGAAATGTTCTGTGCTCTTCTCCAATACCACAGCTCAAAAGCATCAATTCTAATTCTCAATTCTTATTTCTTTTCCATCTGTCAGATGCATAGCAAGTGATCAGAAAGACTATTATCTCAATCAGACACACCTTAGTCCCCAAACAGACATCATTATTCTTCAATAACTCTGAGAGGTCCCTAACTGCAGACTTTCATAATGTGATGTCTCCTGATCTGCTGATATGAAAGGTTTACCTTTGGGGAGCCACATAAGATGAAGTTGTTCACAATTTTAATCTTCCTTCTCTCAGGATTCTGCCCATCAGCTTAGTGGTAAAAATCTTTGTCTTCTTGAGATTGAGATGCAATCCATATTGAAGGCTGTATTCTTTGATTCTCTACAACTGGTGTTTCATATCCTTCTCACTTTCAGCAATTAAGTTTGTATTATCTGCATAAGACAGGCTATTGACGAGTCTCCCTCTGATCTTGATGCCATGTTCCTCTTCATAGATTCTAGCTTCTTGAAAAATTTGGTCAGCATAAGGTATTTAGAGAGAATACAAACCTGACACACTCTCTTCCCAATTTTAAAGATGAAGTGTTTTCTTGCTTTGTTCATACAACAGCCTCCTGGTCAAAGTATAAGTTTCACATGAGCAAAATTAAGTGTTCTGGGATTCCCATTTCTCTCAATGTCAGCAATAATTTCCTATGTATGATACATGCAGCCTTTCCATAGTCAATAAAACATAAATAGACATTCTTTTCATCTTTTTGCCTTTCATCCAGGATGCATCTGTCATCAGCAATGATATCCCTGGTTTCATGGCCTCTTCTAAATCCTGCTTTACCTTCTGGAAGTTTCCTATTTACATATCATTCTAGCTATTTTTGAATGATCTTCAGCAATATTTTGATTGCATGTAATAATAATGATATTGTTTGATAGTTTTTACATTCCTTTGGATCACCTTTCTTGGTAATGGAAACAAATATGGACCTGTTCCAATCCATTGTGCAGATAGCTGTCTTTCAAATTTCCTGGCATAGACTGGTGAGCACATCCATGGCTGCATCTGTTAATTGAAAAAAGTCAATTGGTATCCCATCAATTCCCAGGGCTTTTTTTTTGGCTAGTGCCTTTAGTGTGGCTTTTACCTCCTCCTTCATGTTGGCTACTGTTCCTATGATACATCCTGAAATTTCTCAATGTCAGTCAATTATTTTCAGTATAATGATTCTGTGTATTCATTCCCTCCATCTTCTTTTGATGCTTTCTGGGTCTTTCAACATATTGCCCATAGCATTTTTTAATGTACCTCAGCGCTCCCTTTGTGAATACTTCTTGATTTTGTTTTTACTTATAGGTATACTGCCACTGTGCAGTAGGATTACCAAATAAATTGTACATATTAAATGAGAAGATATACATAAATGCCATATTAAAAACAATCAAGTTTTTTCACTATCCCACTTTTACATAAGTAGGATGTTGATTATACAGATTTCCCCCTTAACCAAAAAAAAAA
>NW_006400133.1:917164-925995 GCF_000299155.1 Elephantulus edwardii
AAAAAAAAAAAAATGTTGTGACTTGAGACATATATTTATTTTTCAGTTCTCTCAGTTTGAGAAATACAGAGTAAGTCCTTACAGAGTAAGGTTTTTATTTTCCAATTCCAGCTCTCTTCACATTCTTTTATAATACTTTTCTTTGTCTTCTTGAGTTGCCCTTTGAACTCTATTGTGATGTTGAAGGATAGTACTGAATATCTCATGGACTGCCAAAAAACAAAAAAGAAATAATCTTGGAAAATATACAATGAGAGTAACATGTTGCAAGAGAGAGCATTCTTTGGAAATGATATCATGCTTGAAAAGGTTCAAAGTCAGCATACGAGAGGAAGAACCCCCAATGACTGCAACAATGAACTCAAGTGCATTAGAGATAGGAAGATGATGCAGGATAGGGCAGATTTCAGATTTGTTGTTGATAAGATTGCTATGAATTTTATTCAACTCAACAGCACCTAACTACTACAGCAATCTATGAACCTCAGGTTGTACAGGGCGTAAGGTATCCAGCTGCTAACTGGAAAATGTGTAGTTCAAGTCCATCAACTCCTCAGCAGAGCATAGTGATGAGGACAGGTGGAGAGAGACAATGAGTAGTCTACTACCACAAATATTTATAGCTCTGGAATTAAATGGAGGGTTGCTACAAGCCAGAATCAACTCTACAGTAGTGAATACAGTTCTATTTTTATATATAGCAAGTATCCTAAGCCATCTGTCAGGTGGTGAGTTGAACTTTGTCCTATTCTGCACCATTCTTATCTTCTTCAACACACTTGAGGTCATTGCAACAGTCACTGGATCAAGCTGTCTCATTGAAGATCTTCTCTCTCGCTAACCCTCCACCTTTCCAATCATGATGTCCGTTTCCAAGAAACAGCCTTCTCTAACAACATTACCAAAATAGGTGAGACAAAGCTTCACCATCTGCACATCTAAAGAGCACTCTGGTTATACTTTTTCCAAAAGATACTTGTTAGTTCTTTTGTCAGTACCTTGGATATTCAGTACTTTTCTCTAATTTCACAACTGAAAGGCATCAATCCTTCTTTTTTTTTCTTAATCATTGTTCAACTTCCAGATGCCTGGCATGTGATTGGAAAGAGCATGGTTTGACTCCCGTGCATTTTAGTTTTAAACTGATATCACTGCTCTTCAGGACTTTGGAGAGGTCCTGAACAGCAAGCTTTCCTAATGTTATATGTCTCCTGGTCTTCTGACTACTGGTACCAAGGGTGTTGATTATAGATGCAAGTTAAATGTAGGTAGAATAAAGAATTTAGTGAATTTGATCTATTTTTTATTGTCACTGATATATACAAAAAAGAAATAATCTTTTGTTTTTTAAATGCATTCTCAATTTAAGAGTAATTCCTTTTCTGGTACACATAACAGCACTGTGGAATTATACCATTCAGAGTTTGTCATGTTATTAAAGTTTGCAAAATAATATCTCTCCATGTTGGATGACAAATAAAATATATGCTAGCAGAGAAGCTTCATAATCAATGAAGATATTTATTTCATTAGTACTACTTTTTCATTTCTTTAAAAAGAATGTGTGATAATTCCTTTGACATATAAAAGTTATGGATTTGCCTCTTCCATAATTCAGAAGCAGAAGTAGAGGGTCTACTGTGTTCATATCATGACAGTTTATTAGAAATAATATATAATTCCAAATTATCTTTCTATTCTGGTGCTTTTTGTTTACTTGGAGATAACTAAGATAATATGTAGCCTTGTCTTTGAAAGTGCATCTTCGAAGCAATTTGATTGTTTTCCCCTGGGAATAGTTACCTCTTACAAATTTCATTATTTTTTATTGAACCAATGTACTTGGTATCACTTTATTTCATTAAAAAGACTATCTCTTATGGATAAATGTTATTGAAACATAGCATTCATAGGAAAAAAGAAAACAAATATATAGACTTTACTGAATTTCACAGTGTACACCCACCCCTACATAATAAGCAATAAAGCATCCAAACATCTCAACTCTGTTTTAGTCAGTACCTCTCAGAGGTAGCCACAATAATATCTTCTAATATTATGTTGTTTTATGTGCCTTTGAGTCACCAGTGACTTGCAGTGATCCTCTGTACAGTAGATCTTAAGCTAATCCTAGCCTATGCCAATCTCACTGACTCCAATATACCTACCCCTATTACCTCAGTTACTGTGTAAATCCGTATCATCAAGGGTCTCCCTATCTTGCACTGTCACTCCACCCTTCCAAGCATGATCTTCTCTAAAGGTTTCTCCCTTCTGGCAACATGCCCAAAGTATGTGAGACAGAAATTCAAAACCCTTGTCTCCAAAGAGCAACTGGGTTTCACGTTCTCAAGAATAGACCTGTTTGTTCTTTTGGAAGTCCATCATATGTTCAGTACTCTTCTCCAGCACCAGAACTCAAAGGCATACATACTTCATCTGTCATCCTTTGTCATTTTTCATCTCTTTGATGCACAGCAAATAATTGCAGAGACTATGGCCTAGGTCAGACACACTTTAGTCTCTAGATTGACATTGTTGCTCTTTAACACTCTGGAGAGGTTCTGTCAGCAGATTTTCCTAATGAAATTTGTCTTTTGATTTCTTGAATGCTGGTTCCAAGAGTGCTGATTATGGAACTAAGCAAGCTGAAATTGTTAACAACTTCAATCTCTTCTCCATCTATAGTGGCCCTGACAATTGACCCAGTAGTTAGAATCTTTGAGTTTTGTTTTTGTTTTTTATGTTGAGCTTCAATCTTTATTGCATACTACAGTCTTTGACCTTCTCCAGCAAACACGTCATGTCCTCCTCAATTTCAGGAAGCTAGGTTGTTCATCAGCATAAAGGAAGTTGTTGGTGGGTTTTCCTCTATCTTGATGACACATTCCTCCTCTTAAAGTCCAGCCTCCCAAATTATCTGTTTTATACATAAATTGAAAAGGTATGGAAACTGGACACATCCCTATTGCAATCCTTTCCTTATTTTGAACCATGCAAGGTTTCTTTGCTTTATTCTGATGATAGCTTTCTCGTTTAAGTTTTACACGAGCGCAGTGTTCTGGGATCCCATTCTTCTCAAGGTTATAGCCACAATTTGTTGTGATGCACACAGTCAAATGCCTTTGCATTGTCAATATATTCTATGTTACTAAAACAGTAAACTATTTAAAAATACATTCAGTGATATTTGGGACAAAATGTCTATGTGTATTATTCCATTTTTAATATAAACAGCTTGATAAAAAGGATATGAAAAGAAAGCTGACATAAAGGACAAGTTGAACTTGAACAGGAAAAAAAGCTATTATTTTCATCCATTCTTACTAGGAGGAATATGATGTCAAATGACTAAATTACTTTTGAAAAAGTGGTTCATAGGTTAGGTTATAGTTAGTGCAATTTCATTTTTACAATGCCATTTATTTCCTCAGGGTAACAAAAATAAAACAAAACAAGGACAATTTTTAGCAAAACTAATAATGCTTAAGGAGCAAATCTTTTCTGTGCAAGCTGTGAGGGGATACAGATGGCATTGTGCAGATAAACACAATTTTAACCTTGTGTCTTTCAAGGTTTTATCAGCTATTACACTCATCTCTGCTTTGGGGGAGTTCATTCTCTGTGAACATAATAGCCAAGATTTGCCTCCCTAATATTCAAGCTCATCTAATAGAGAAATTAAAGGCACCATTAGTGTGAAAAGAGCTTTGCAGAGGGAATCATTTACTATCTAAAAGCTGATAAAGCCCTTTGTCCAGATGGATGATGGGTATATATACTGGTTAGCTTTCCAAAGAGTGACTGATGAAGCTGGGACCTTTACTGAGTGCTTCTCATTCTACTGTGAACCTCAGTGGAATGTCATGAGGTAAATATGTAAACCTAGTAATTCAGGCCCCAATACCAAGAATAAGGAAGCACAGGGAAGTTTATCCACAATGCTAGTCAAGTGCTCTTCTAACTGTGTCCAGGCAGCACTGTGCTTTCACCCTGAAACTACCTGAATTGGGTTTTAGAAACAATTATTGACTGAAATTAAATTGTAATACTTATAAAAATCATCATTGTTTCGACCACTCTAGGAAAACTGAAGCGTTAATTCCTCAGTCAGGAGTAAAGGTCTGGTAAGATTGTCTATTACTCATAGTCACATGGACAGAATGCTGAACTTTTTCTGTCCCTATCTAGCTGTTGTAAGGTTAGAAACTTGAGCCTGAGTCCTGCCTCATAACTTTCACATTTAGAATGTCCCTTCTCACTTCTTAAACATAATCTTCATACTCTTTTATAATTTTGAATCTTGAACTCTCTTTCAGTCAATTTTGTTTTTCTCTGACAATGGTGATTTGTTTTCAGAGTTTTCATTTAAAAATACAAAAAACGTCTCTTCAGCCAATCAGAACCATATAATAACCAGGCCTCCAGTGGATTTCTGGGACTATAAATTACACATAAGGAGCTTGCTGGTCTTGCTGGTGGATTCAAACACCCAGTGAGACCTGACATTTCAGTAAACAACAATACTCCTTATGGACTACACACTTCAAGATTTCGGTGAATGGAGACACTAGCACTCAGGAATTCAAAGATGAATTGCATTAAGGGAATCAGCTGTTAGTGGATCTTTCAAAATTGTGAAATAGCAATAATGTCAATTTAGAGACCATGACATACCTAATTCAGGCCATGACCTATGCTATTAGTTGCTATGCATCAGAGAGATGAATAATGACTAAGGATGGCAGAAGAAAAATTCATGACTTAAATTTCTGGTGCTGGAAAAGAACTTCATACAAGACAGTTTCCCTCTGAAGACACGTAATGAGATGGTAAGTAAAGGGGGGGGGGAACACAACAATCCAAAACCTCAGAAATGCTCTGTAAAGTAGGATGGATATTTTGCCTTTCTAATGGTGCTGAGGGCGAGTGAACTAGAGTTCAAGTCTTGACAGAGGATGTACTCAAGAAAATGCACTAGGTTGTCAATTAGAAACTGAAGTAGGACACATTAATACAGAGCCAATAAATACAACTTTATCTAAATGGCAAACTACTTCAATCTGTCTAAAAGAAAATGATCAGACACCCTCCCCCCAGTTTAACTGGGTAAAAAGGTAAGATATATGACATCTACACCTTTTAAACATAATTTAGGACATTGTAAGTATATTCAATAAAAAGGCCAAGAGACAGAATCAAAAACCCATGAGTGACCTATATATTGGGAATAGCATCGCAAGATTATAAAATAGTTATTTCCTGTGTTAGCTTATATATGCATGCAAGAGTATCTGTATTTAAACAAGAATACAAAAAAAGAAGAAAAATGAACAAAAAATAAGTGGATATTTAACTAGTAAATTGAAATATTAAAAAATAAAAGAGAGAATTAAAAAGATAAAAATAAACATGAGTACAAAATTAAACAACTGAATTTAAGATTGTAATAATTGCTGTTCAAATTAGTGAACTGAAAGATGGAATATGAAATAGGCCCTGTAGAAAACACACAGGGAAAATATTGAAAATACAGAATAGAGGTAATGAAATATTACCACATATTGATAAATTTACACCTAACAGGAAATTACAAAAGAAAGAAAAAATAATATGATGGAAATTATATTTAAAATAAAAATAACTAAGATATTTCCAAAGCTGTGCCATAAAAATGTTCAAAAAATTTGTAAAATTAAGGATCAATAAATGAAGGAAATATCTATATATGAGGATGCTTACAGAAACACACACCACAGGACACATCACAGTAAAATTTTTACTATAAAGAAGAAGAGCTTCTAAAAAAGAAGCAAGGGAAGAGAAATATTAATTACTACCAAAAAGCACTACAAAGCCAAAAAGGAGCTATATTTTTATTTTCTACTAAATTTTGCAGTCAGAGATCATTTAAACATACAATTAAGATACATTAATAATAATAATAATAATAATAATAATTGTGTCTGGAATGCAAAAATTGGGAATAGAGAAAGATCAGTAGCTTGAAAACATGGACTTGGAGACAGAAATGAAGCTGGAGATAGAATGATAGAATTTTGTACAATCGGTGATTTAGTCATTGCAAATACTTTTTATAAGAAACATGAACACAGCCTATACAAATGGATTTCACCTGATAGTATGCATAGGAATCAGAGCTATTATATCTGTGGAAAAATCACTAAAGAAACTCAATATTCTCCGTGAAAATGAGGCCAAGTGCTGTTTGTGGAGCAGACCACCAACTACTCCTAAGCAAGTTCAAGCTGAAGCTAAGGAAAATGAAATAAAACCCATGGAAAGCAAAATTTTATAGTGAGTTTATTCCATCTGAATTCCTAAACCATTTCAGGAATAGGTTTGAGGCCTTGAACACTAATGAGAAGACCAGATGAGTTGTGGGAGAATATCAAGAATATTATCCAGGAAGAATACAGGGAGTTATTACAAAGATAAAAGAGGAAGAAAAGATCAAGATGGATGTCGAAGAGACCCTGAATATTGCACAGAGCACCGAGAAGCCAAAGCAAAAGGAAGAAATAAAGAAAATAAGGAGATGAACAGATTTCAAAGGCCAACTCTGGAAGACAAAGTAAAGTATTAAAATAAAATGTACAAAGAGCTAGAGTGAGAAAATCAAAGGGGCCAAACTCGCTCAGCATTTTTTAAACTGAAAGGACTGAAGAACAAATTCAAGCCTTGAGTTGCAATATTTAAGGATGCTATGGGCAGAATCATGGCGGACAGTGTTGGGTGAAACTCCCAGACTAAAACAAACTTGGAAGTAGGAGTGGGATCCACTTCTGTAATAGCTTGCCTCCAGAAACCCTATGAACCTGGAGAGAGGATGAAAGACACACAAGTGTTGAGGACTTTCCTCCATAGGGCCGCTATGAGTCCCTGCAACTAGACAACACTTAACAACAACAACATGGGCAGAAGATTAAATGATCCAGGAAGCATTAAAAGATGATGGAGAGTATTGTATCAAAAGTCAGTCATTGTACCAAAACGAATTGGCGGACACAAAAGAATTTCATGAAACTATATATGAGCAAGAGCCTGTGGTGATGAAGAAAAAAGTTCAAGCTGCTCTGGAAGAATTGACAAAAAACAATACCCCAAGATTTGATCACATAACAATTGACATATATCAACAAACAAATGCTGCCCTGGATGTGCTCACCAAGTTCTGACAAGAAATCTGGAGGATAACCACCTGGCCAACTGACTGGAAGAGATCTGTATTTGTTCCTATTCCAAAGAAAGGAAACCCAACAGAGTGTGGAAATCAACAAACAATATTATTAATATCACATGCAAGCAATATTTTGCTGAAAATTATCCAAAAATGACTTGAATTTAACATCAATAGGGAACTGCTAGATGTACAAGCTCAGTTTGGGAGAGGTCGTATTACTAGGGATATTATAATGTTAGATGGCTCTTGGCTGAAAGCAAGGAATGTATATCTGTGTTTCATTGACTATGCAAAAATGTTTGACTGCGTGAATCACAACAAATTGTGGCTAACTGAGAAGAATGGGAATCCCAGAACACTTGTTATTTCTTATGCAAAACCTATACTTGGACCAGGAAGCAGTAGTAAGAACAGTGCAAGGAAACAGTGGATGGTTCAAAATCAGCAAAGTTGTATACCTTTTCAACCTATATGCAGAGCAGATTCTATGGAAGGCTGGGATGTAAGAAGAGAAATATGGCATCAGGATTGGAGGAAGACTCATTAACAGTCTGTGTTACGTAGATAACCCAACCCTGATTGCTGAAACTGAGGAGGAACTGAAGCAGTTGCTGTAGAAGATCAAGGACTACAGCCTTAAATATGGATTGAAGTTCAACATAAACAAAACAAAACAAAAATAAACAAACAAGCAAAACACAGAGATTCTTACCACTGGACTGTTGGCAGCATCATGATAGATGGTGAAGAGATTGGGATTGTTAACAGCTTCAGTTTGCTTGGCTCCACGTCCTGAAATTAAAAGACAAATTGCATTAGAAAACTCTGCTGTCAGAGATTTCTCCAAAGTACTGAAAAAAACCAATGTCAATCTGGAGACTAAGGTGTGCTCGAATCAGCCCATGGTCTTTGAAATTACTTGTAATGCATCAGAAAGCTGAACAATGACTAAGGATGATAGAAGGAGTATTGATGCCTTTGAGCTGCAGTGCTAGTGAAGAGTACTGAATACATCATGAACAGCTAGGAGAACAAACAGATTTGACCTGGAGAGGGTGAAATGAGGTTTCTCCTTGGAGGCAAAGTTTCTGAAACTTCGTCTGACATACTTTGGGCATATTGCAAGGAGGGACCAGTCATTGGAGAGGGATGTCATGCTTGGGAGGGTGGAGAGACAACACAAGAGAGGAAGATCTTCAATGATATGGATTGATTCAATGACTAGGATAACTGGGAGTAGGTGTGTCAGAGACAATAAGGTTGATAAATATGGAGCAGGGTATACGTCTGTTTTACTTCGAATCTCAAGTGACTCGATGGCACATAACAATAACAACAACAACAACAACAATATATCATATATGCAAATGGAATAACAGATATTTTAAGGATTTTTTAGGTATTTCTTTCTTTTTTTCCTCCTTTTCTTTGCCATTGAATTAAAACCTACCTGTAACTGAACCTCAAGTGAGTTTCATACGTTCTCAATCGTACGAGAAGAGAATGCCCATCTTTCTCTGGCAGAGAACCAGGTAGATTCAAACCACCTGACTTTGACTTAACCAAACAACTCCTTACCCACTACACCACCAGAATGTAATAATAGTTCCATATATATATAATATAT
>NW_006400133.1:926095-931648 GCF_000299155.1 Elephantulus edwardii
ATATATATATAAATTTGGTTTTACATACATAGAGACAATTCAAATTGGGGAAAAATATGCATTATTTAGTAAGAAATTTTGATACTTCTTGAGATTATGTAAAAGGTAAAGGCAGAAAAGGATGAAAATATCTTGTGTGATATAATGTAACTGTATACATGTTAGTTGGATAAATTAACAAATATGAAGACTACTTATAAAATATAGTTGTGGGAACTTCATGGTAGTTAGTGTAAAGGGATAAGCACTCTAGTATTAAGCAAGAGTCTAGGCTTGAGTCCACACAGAGGAGACTAGCACAAAGGTCTGAAAGTTTACTTGATAGCCTGAAATTGCTTTAACAATTTCACTGTCTATGAATAAGTTTGCCATGATTCGAAACCATCCCCAAAACAGCTAACAACAAATATTTCTATGATATAACTATTTGCTCTTCTTTCAATGAATTATTTTGCTGTTTTATGAGGAAGGATGTGGCATCAATATTGAAGGAAGACTCATCAACAACCTGAATAGGCAGATGGCATAACCACACTTGCTGAAAATGAGGAGGACCTGAAGCTTTTGCTAGAGAAGGACTACAATTTTCAATAGAGATTGAAGTTTGACATCAAT
Organism: Elephantulus edwardii; assembly: GCF_000299155.1. Classification (NCBI taxonomy): domain Eukaryota; kingdom Metazoa; phylum Chordata; class Mammalia; order Macroscelidea; family Macroscelididae; genus Elephantulus; species Elephantulus edwardii. The sequence continues at coordinate 926,711 of NW_006400133.1, forward strand.
CAAGAAAACCAAATTTCTTACTACTGGGCAAATAGGCATCATCATGATAGATGGAGAAGAGATTGAAATTGTTGACAGCTCCAGCTTGTTTATTTCTACAATCAACACTCTAGGCGTTGTGGTTGTTGTTAAGTGCCATCAAATTGTATGTGACTAATAGCAACCCTATGAATGAAAATCCTGAACACTCGTGTAGCTTTCATCCTTTCTTCAGGTTCATAGAGTTTCCGGAGGCAAGCTATTTTGGAAGCAGATACCACTCCTGCATCCAAGCTTGTTTGAATTGGGGAGCTCCACCAAACACTGTCCACCATGAGTAACCATTGGACACATCAGTGTCACAGTGTTCAGTGTATGGTCAGTGGACAGATCAGGACTATATGACCTAGAAGAATGTTTGATCAAAAACAATTAAAAACAGTCTTGAGGGCCATGGATTAAAGTCACCCACCTTTGGATTGATTGGTAGCATCACTTTCTTTCCACTAGGCCAACTGAGCTATCTCTATGTTGTAGCAGTCAAAAGAGAAAAAGAGATCCACCATCAGGGACCTCTCCAGAGTGCTGAAGAACAATAATGTCAGTCTGGAAAAGAAGATATGTCTTATCCAAGACACAGGTTTTGCAATTACTAGCTATGCATCAGAGAGTTGGACAATTACTAGGAATGATAGAAAAATTGATGCCTTTCAGTTGTGGTGCTGAAGAAGCGTGTTTGAAAACACCATGGACTTCTAAGAGAACAAATAAATCTGTCCTGGAAAGAATGCAACCACATTTCCTGAAAGTTAGAATTTTGAAGCTCTATCTCACATACTTTGGGCATGTTGCCAGGAGAAGGACAACACATTTAGGAAGGGTGGAAGGACAGTGTAGGGGAGAAAACTCTGAATAAGGCTGATTGACACAGTAACTGGGGTAATGGAAGTAGGTGTGAGACTGGCTCAAGATAGGGCAGGGTTCAGAAATGTTGTTGAAAGGGTGACTATGAGCAGCAGGTGAGTACAAAGATTCAAGGAGGGAAGGGTAGAGCAGAGGGGTGAGGATAGCTGGGGAGGGGTGGATAAAGGAAAGAAGAAAGATTCAGTGTGATAAACAATGTACATGAACTTTGTAACTAAACCACTGTAAAAAAATTTTTTTAAAAAAAGATATACCTATCAAAGTAAATAACAGAAGCATAAAAATGTAAAGATCATCAAGTGACATAAACATGTTAGCTTTTATAGAAATATTTAAGATGATAAATATCTATTCACAGGAAATATAATGGGAGTTTAGTCAACTTTATAAAGATAACAATGAGAATAGGGACCTTAGTAAATGTAGAGTTCATTGAATAATCCTATCATAAAATTATTTGTTTTATCTGTTCATTATTTATTGACATTCAATCTCTTAAAGTTATCACAGGAAATTAAACTTGCAAATACATTGGAAACTTTTCAAGTATGAAAGTGAATTTATCTATTTAGAAAATTTGCATGTGAATATAATTTGAAATAGTGCTGCAGATCTTTGTAAGTGCCATAAGTACCAGTTTCATTATTATATCAGTTACAATGTATGGATGTATCTAGATTATTCAAATAAATCTGAATGTCTTTAATTAATACAAAATAAGGTTATTTCTAGTTATATAAAATCCAATCACTCTGTGTATAGTGTTGAAAGCAGTGGTGTTGTATTCAACACAGTCATTTAGAAGCCTAGGCTGCAGGAACCTGTCATCTTTAACATTTAACTCCAAAGTCACCTTGGGCATCAGTGTTGATCCAGTAAAAGCAGGAAGAACAGGATCATTAGTTGAAGTTGCTTGTAGGCTGTTCCTGAAATCATTTTATATTACTTCTATTAATTTTTCATTGATTAGCCCTCAGTCTGCAGACTCAATCTCAGACTCCTCTTCACAATGAAGTGCAATTATTTAGTTTAGAAATGCTGAGAAGAAAGTATAAATGGATTATCTAGAAATATAACCTCTTTTTCATCTGTAATCTTTTCTGTAATCTCCAAATAACCACTGCATATCCTTCCCAAACAGAAAAAAATGCACTCTATCCCAAAGAAACACTACAAAACACTATGAACCTCTGTTTATGAAAGCTGAGAACTAGGTTGACATTACGCAAAGTTCACATTATAATGATTTTTCTTTTAAAGATGCAACTTGTGATGGGATATACCTTCAAGTCAGTGCATAGCTGACCTTCTAGTGCTTTCAGAGACAGTATAATTTCATGGGAGGAGATTGTCCATCCTTCTACCACAGAGAAGCTCATGGATTTGAACCTTACGCTTCCAAGTTGACAGTGCAGCTATTTTCCACTAAACAACTAGATCTCCCTAAAATATATATGTGTCTAACATGCAGTTAAATAAACCAGGTTATCACTAGGTAAGATGGATGTCCTCTGGTTAGTCTCACAGAAAATGTACTTGGTGTAAATAAGGGATATTCCCTATATTCTTAGCACTGGTGCCATAGTAGTAAGAAGTTGCACTGCCAATCTTAAGGAATGTGGTTTGAATCCATTAGTTGTTGCAAGACAGAAAGATAGTCTGTCTCCTCCTGTAAAGTCTCTGAAAACTTACAGGAGCGTTTTGAGTTTATGACACATAACAAAAACAACTGGTAAAAGAGTGTTTACTAATTCAAAATAGGTTCTCCATGTTGTTGTAGTCGTTAGGTGCTATTGAGCTGAATATGAATCATAGTGACCTGTGAACAACAGATCCGAACCCTGTCATATTCTGTGCCATCCTCACTGTCTCTGACACACTTAAGTCCATTGGTACAGTCACTGTGTGAATTCACCTGATTGAGAATCTTGCTTTCCTTCACTGTCCCTCCACCTTCAAAAGGATGCTATCTCTCTCCACTGAATAGCCTGTCCTAGAAATATAGTCTAAGTATGTAAAATAAAGTTCTGTTATTTATGCCTCCAAAAACCTCGGTGGCTACACTTTCTCCAAGATATATAAAACCCATATGATCATGAATCTGGGAGGTTAGTTATATTTTTGGACACATGTACAAAACCATTTACATTTTAGAAATCAGTTTGCACATCCCTAAAAATCACGGCAAGACTAACCTGATATAGGCCCCAACTGAATAAACAGTGCTTCACATCATGCTTTTGGATAAGGCAAAGGAAGAATGCGCAAGGCCAGGCACACAGATGCTACTTAGAAATGCCCTTACACATAAGGGGAGTCTGGATCCTCCCCCACTACCCACAGAGGCAGTGTAAGGAACAGACAGACTGAAGTTCTCTTGGCAGTCCATTGGATATTCGGCACTCTTCCCCAATGCCACCATTCAAAGATATCAATTTTTCTGTCATCCTTAGTCATTGTCCAGCTCTCAGATGCAAGTTACTGAAAAGACCAAGACCTGAATCAGGCATACCTCAGTGCTCAAACTAACATCATTGCTCCTCAATAATTTGGAGAGGTCCCTGACTACACATTTTACCTGTGACATAAGTCTCCTGATCTCCTGACTGCTGCTTCCAAGTACAGTGAATGACAATACAAGTGAGATGAAGTAGTTGATAGTTTCAATCTTTTCTCCATTAAGTTTTCTTGATATTAAGAAGAAATTCATGTTGAAGGAGGTGGTTATTTATCTTCTGCAGCAAATGCTTCAAGCCCTACTCACTTTCAGCAAGCAAGGTTGTCATCAGCATAATAATGAGTCTTCCTCCAATCTTGACTCTACGTTCTTCTTTATAGAACTCAGTTTCATGAATTTGTTCTTTGTTTTAAAATAATTTCAGCAAAGTGTCTAGTCCAAGGATGTAATCAAGTTGCTGAATCATCTTTGAATAATGTTTCCAGGATACTCTTAAGAAGCAAAGATGGTGAAATTTCATCTCACAAGTTTTGAGCACGTTGTCAAAAGATATTAGTCCATGGAAAAACATACTGTGCTGAGACAGGTAGAGAATTAATGAAAGAAAGAAAGACCTTCAATGAGCTAGATTGACATAGTGACTTTAAAAATGGGCTCAAAGATGGCAGAGATGGAACAAGATAGGGCAAGGTTCAAGTCTGTTGTCCTCAGGGTCTCTAGAACTGCAGGTGTCTTAACAGTTCCTAAAAACAAGAGCATGGGGTAATAAGTCAGTTTAAACTCCATGGCAAGAAATTGTATTTGAGTGGTTGTTGGGGGGTGTGTGTGTGTTTGTATTTTTTAATTCTTTTTTGGGGTATTTTGGTTCATTTTTGTTTCATCGGTTTTTGCTTTCATTTGAAACGTTCCTCTAGATTTGGAATGTTTTTCATGAAAATTCACCTACAATTGACTCTATTGTTATTATGTGCCATTGAGTCGCTTGCTACTCATAGTGACTCTATGTACAATAGACCTGAACTCTGTCCTATTCTGAGCCAATCTCACTGTCTCTGACACACCTACCCCTGATACCTCATTTACTGTATTAATCCATCTCATCTAAGGTCTTCCTCTCCTGCACTGTCCTTCCACCTTTCCAAGCATGATGTCCATCTCCAAGGACTGGTCCCTCCTGGTCAGTATGTGTGATGGAACATCAAAATCCTTGCTTCTAAAGAGCAGCGTAGTTTCATCTTCCCTAGGACAAATCTGTCTATTCTTTTGGCCATCCATTGTAGTTTCAGTACACTTCTCTAGCACCATAACACAAATGCTTCTATTTCTGTGCTATCATCCTTACTCATCATCTAGCTCTGTTGCATAGTAATTAATTATGATGACAATGGCCTGCATCAGGTGAACCTTAGTTTCTGAACTGACACAATTTACTCCTTAGTACTCTGGAAAGGTCTCTGACAGCAGACTTTCTCAATGCAATTCGTCTTTTGATTGCCTGGTAACAGTACCAAGAGTGCTGATTGTGGAGCTAAGCAAGCTAAAGCTGTTAAGAATCTCAATATCATTGTTGCACCCTT
>NW_006400133.1:933483-935459 GCF_000299155.1 Elephantulus edwardii
GTCGAGTCACCTTATTTTGGAATCAGAATAAATGGATTTCTTCCAGTCAGTTGGCCAACTAGTTGTCCTCCAGATTTCTTGGCACAGCCTGGTGATCACTTCCAGGATTGCATCTGCTTATTGACATATGTCAATTGGTATTCCTTCAATTTCTGGGGCCTTGTTTTTTGCCAACTCCTTCAGAGCAGCTTGCACTTCCTCCTTTATCACCATTGCCTCTTGATCATATGTTGTTTCATTAAATTCTTCTGTGTTTTTAGATATTAATATTCTTAGTAAAATGGCAATAAATTGAATCTAGCAAAATATAAAAAAGTTTATAAGAAAATATATTTTTATAGTCATGTGGATTGTATATATTAGTATGACTAGCCTGTCATGAGATTAAAAATTAAAAAAGATTAAAATCATTAAAAAAGACAAAAAAAAAAGAGAATCTCAATATCTTCTCTATCATGAGTTTGCCAACTGGCCCAGTGGTGAGAATTTTTGTCTTCTTGATGTTGAGCTTCTATCTGTAATGATGGTGACGGTCATTGGCCTTCTGCAGCAAACACCTCAAGTTCTCCTCTGTTTCATTCAGCAAACAAGGTTGTGTCATCTGCATAGCACAGTTGTTGACTAAGCTTCCTCAATATTTTATGCTGGGCCTTAGACTGATTTTACATTCCAAAATCTGTAACCCAGATTAGCATTACTTTCTCATTAGTTTCTATGACATGGTATAGGTTGTTGATGTTGTTGTTGTTAGGTGTTACCAAATCAATATACTCATAGCAACCCTATATACAACCAATCTGACACTGCCCTATTCTGCACTATCCTCACAATCCCTGACACACCCAAGGCCATTGCCACAGTCATTGTGTCAACACATCTGGTCAATGGTCTTCTTCTCCTTCACTGCCTCTCCACTTTCCCAAGCATGATAGCCCTTTCCAAGGACTAACTTGATAATAATTTAGGTAAGAACTTAAAAATACTTTCAATGGTTTTCTAAGTAGATTCTTACATATATCCCTATGTAGATCCAAATAAGATTTTTGTTGTTGTTATGTGCCATCGAGTCGCTTGCTACTCATAGCGATCTTATTTGCAAATATTCATTTCTACAAGTTAAAAAGTAAGTAATATATATCTTTGGTTGTCCTCTACTACATATCAGTGCTTTTTACTATTTTCCTCTTCAGTAATATGTAAAGGACACTGAGAAATTATAACTTGCTTCTATAAGTTGTTAAAAGATTTAAAATAAAGTTCTTCAGGAATGACATGAATTGATTGATATGCTGCCAGGTTTAATTAGACAGTAATGTGTTTTAATTCAGTTTGGAATGTACAAATCCAAATAAAAACTGTCACTGAAATTATCAATTGTTATTCCTCCCTATTTAATATTTAAGATATATTAAGAAAATTGTCCTAAATTCCTTCAAGTCAGATTATAAATGTCTATCTTCATACAATTTGGTGGTTATATCCTTACATTTCTCATATGTGTAAGTGCTACAGTGGATTCTCATAGGATTTTCTAAAAAATACTTTTTCCTATGTGATCTTTGATCTACAAATCTCTGAATACTGTGAATGATCAAATTTGTCAGCTATGGGTTGAATGAACAAACACAGTTGTTCTGCTTAACTGACACAGTTGAAATCTATCTCAGTATCTGAGCCAAAATCAAAACAAACAAAACAAACTCACTTCTGAAGTATCATTTCCAATTGCTTCAATTTCTGAACAAGATATTATTGTTGCATTGTTGTTGTTGTTAGATGCCCTTGAGTTAAGTACGACTCATAGTGAACCTATGAACAAAGAATCTGAAGGGTCTTCCTCTCCTTCACCAACCCTCCACCTTTCCCGGCATCATTTCCCTCTCCAAGGAATAGCTTCCTCCTACAACATGCCCAAAGTGTGTAAGGTGAAGCCTCATTGTTCTTACCTCCAAAGAGCACTCTGGCTGAACCCTCCC
>NW_006400133.1:936144-949556 GCF_000299155.1 Elephantulus edwardii
ACAAATCAAGTTACAGAGGTAAGGTGGTTCCATTGCCATCCTTACTCTAACTTAATTATTTTTTTTTAATTTAAATTTGTTATTAATTTCAGTGAAAATTTACAGAGGCTTTCGATTTCCATTCATTCATTGTTGTAGATTTGTCCCCTCCCAAGGCTCCCCCCCACCAGACATTGCCCTCTTGGAAAAGTAAAGAAAAGATTCTTTAATTATTTTACAAACCCTCCCCCAGGTCCACTCCACCATGCAGCCATCACTCATTCTCATTTATTTTCCAGCTCTTAGATGCATAGCACATGATCATAAAGACTGTGGCCAGATACACCTTAGACCTCAAGCTGACATCATTACTCCTGGATAATTTGGAGAGGTCTCCATCTGCAGATTTTTTTAGGGCAATGCATCTCATTTCTTGACTGATGGTACTAAGGGTATTAATCGTGGATCCAAGCAAGATGAAGCTGTTGACAGTTTCAATCTCCTTTCCATTTATCATGATGCTGCATATCAGGCCAGTGATCAGAATCTTTGTTTCTTGACATTGAGATGCAATCCATGCAGAAAGCGTCATTCCTTAATCTAAAACAAGTGTTTCAAGTCCTCCTCATTTTGAGCAAGCAATGTTGTGTCATCTGCATAACTCACGTTATTGATGAGTCTCCCTCTCCCTCCAATCTGATGCCGCACTTCAGAGTCCAGCTTCTTGGATAATTTGCTCAACATACAAATTGAATAGGCGTAGAGAGAGAATAAAACCCTACCACATTCCTTTCTCAGTTTTAAACCATGCGATGTTCCCCTGTTGTGTTCGCACAAGAGCATCCTGTCCAGGTATAGGTTCTGCAGGAGCACAGTGAAGTGCGTTGGGACTGCCAATCTTCTATGTGTGTGTTTGGGTTTTCTTTGTTGTTGTTGTTATTTTTAAATTTTTTTAGTTTAAACTTTTTAAAAACAGATTTACTTATTAAGTTTGTATACATTGTTTTCCACACAGGATCTTTCCCATTTCCTTGACTGATCCCTCCTTTTACCCATCAAATTGTGAAACCTTATGATTACGCCGCCCAATCCTCTGCTCCCATCCCACCACCCTTTAGATCCTTATACACATTTTACTAGTTATCTATTTCTACAATAATGGTCTTATATAATATTTGACCTTATAGGGCTTAGTTAGCTTATTTAACATAATGCAATGATCTTGTAAACTCCCATTCTTCTTAATGCCAGTCACAACTTGTTATAATCCACACAGTCAAATGCCTCTGCATAGTCACTAAAGCACAAATAGACAATCTTCTGGTATGCCTTAGTTTCAGCCAGGATCCATCTGGTATCAGCAATAATATCCCTGATGCCATAGCCTCTTCTAAATCCTACTTTAACTTCTGGCAGTTCTCTATCCATGTACTGTTCTAGCCATTTTTGAATGGCCTTCAGTAGTATTTTGCTTGTTTGTGATATTAATGATATTGCTCAATAGTTTCTACATTCAGTTGAAACACATTTCTCGGCAATGGGAAAAAAATATAGAGCTTTTCAAATCCATTGACCAGATAGCTGTCCTCCAAATTTTCTGGTGAGAACATCCAAGGCTGCTTTAATATATGTTAATTGAAATAAGTTAATTGGTAGCCCATTGATTGTGGAGGCATTAATTTTTGTCAGTGACTTCAATGAAGCTTCCACAACAGAACCTGGTAGATGGGCCTTTTATTTAAAAGTTAGCTGGGTCCTCCTTGGAGTCTTTTGCTTGGAGCAACTGGATTCTGGAGGGTAAGTTGTTTTTATTTACTTGAAATCCAGGTGTATTTGGGCATCTTTTATTTTTTTAGCAATCAAGTTATTTGTTTTTGTTTGTTTGTTTGTTTTTGTTTTATTAACAGTCAGCTGTGAGATAAGGCCACTTTTTAAAGCAATCATGACCTTCTGGACAGACCTTTGTATTTAAAAGTTGGTTGGGCCCTGCCTGAGAGTTTCCAGCTTGAAGCAGTTGAATTCTGGAGGATAAATTTGTTTTGATTTACTTGAAAGCTGGGTGTAAACTGTTTGGGCTTTTTAAAATTTTGTTAACAATCAAGCATAACCTGATTGGCCTGTTTGATTTTGTTAACAATCAACTGGTGTTAATTGTGTCTAGGGAGAGCATGATAAAGCTTTTGTCTGTCACTTTGTTTTACTAATTTGGGGTTGTTTTGATACTGAAAGCTATGGCACTGGCATGTCAAATGTCATAAGGATGGTAGACAGGTTTTAGTGGAGCTCCCTGATTAAGACACCCTATGAAGCAGGATGGACCATCTACTTTCCTAAACAACAGACCTCTGAAAACTCTACAAACTGTGAGAAAACTCTTCTAAAAAAGGACAGTTATATTAGTATGGCGGTAGAGGCCAGAATGGAAGTAGTTGAAATGAGGAAAAACAATAACAAAAATTGTTAATAACTGGAATAAGAAATACATGTAGCTTAAATGTTGGAAAATTAGAAATTGTTAAAATGAAATGGAATGCATAAATATCAACATACTAGGCATTAGTGAGATGAGATGGGCCACTTTGGCCTCTCTGAATTAGATAATCATATGGTATACTATGGAGGGAAGAAAAAAACATAATAAGAATGCTGTTGCATTCATAGTAAAAATGTCAATTTCAACTTCCATCTTGAAAAACAATGTTCTGAATGATAGGATAATATCCATATACATACTAGGAAGACCCATTAACATAACTGTTATTCAGATATACACTATTACATCTAGAGTCAGCAAGGAAGAAATTGAGAATCTTAACCAAATCTTGCAGTCCAAAATTGACCAAACATGAAATCAAGATGCAATAATGAAATTGGTAACTGAATGCAAAAGTGGGAAAGTGGGAAAACAGTGAAGAAGAAATAGGAATTGCAAAATAGAGGCTTAAAAAAGAAGAATCCAATCATATTTCCCCTGTGGGATCACTGATTTTCTTGACCAGCCAATATTTTGATTAGCAGCATAGCAACTAAACTATTACACTAACATGGCTTCAGTTAAGGTCCATCTCCTGTTGCTGTGAAGTACTTTTATCTTGACCTATGCTATGTACTGAGAACTAAACTTGACCAGATCATGTGTCATCCTTAGAACCTCTGTTGTACTTAAATTTATTATTGCAGGAATTGCTGCAAAATCAGCTCATTGAGGGTCTTCCTCTCCTTCATTGTCCCTCTATTTTCCAAACATAATATCCTTTTTACAAGGGCTGATACCTCCTCTAACATGCCTAAAGTATGTGACATGAAGTTTTACCATCTTTTCCTCTAAGAAGCACTGTGATTACACTTTCCCCAAGACATATGTTTTTCCTTTTGACTATTATATATTTTCAAATCAGAGCTGTCTCATAGATCTCTTCCAGCAGGTTTTCAGAGGCAGTAAATTGTAAAAGAGATTGTTCATCTTTCTTCTGCTGAGCAGCTGGGGTTCCAATGTGTATTAGTTTGAACTGACAGCAGAACTCCTTAGTACTCAAACACAAGAGTTCCATTCTATTTGTAGTTCATAATACATTTAATAATTTTCTTTATCCCCAATACAAAGACATAAATTCTCCTTCTTCTTACTCTTGCTGTTAGGTACTCTCAAGTGGAGCATGACTCATAGAAACCTAATAATTTTTCCATCAAGATTCTAAGTTTTTGGACTGCCAAAAGAACAGATATGTCCTAGAAAGTGTCTGATCAGAGAGCTCCTTGTAGAGAAAGATAATGAAGCTTTGTCTTTCATACTTTCAACATGGAAACTTTCAACTTGGAAAGGGACATCATGCTAGGGAAGATGGACGGTCAGCGATGGAAAGGAAGAACTTCATCTCAAACACTAAATCAGAGATGGATTGACACTCTGACTTCAGCAATAGGCTCTCTGTAGACCTCAGAGATGGCCAGAAAGGCACAGAATAGAGCAGATTTCAAGATGACCGTTCCTATGGCCACTATGGGTCATACTCAACAGGACAGCACCTAATGACAATAGCAATATCAAGATTCTTCCCAACAGACCAGCTGTGGGAATTTTTATTTTCTTTATGATGAAATATAATTCATATTGAAGGCTAAAGTCATTTCTCTTCTATAGTAAGTACTTCAAATCCTCTTCATTTTAATTAAGCAATGTTGTTACATCTGCATAACTCATATTCTTGGTGAGTCTTCCTCTGATCCTGATACCACCCACATTCTTCTTCATAGAGTAAAACTTCCTGAATTATTTGTTCAGCCTACAGATTGAACAGGTATGGAGAAAGGATACAACCCTGACACACATTTTTCTTGATTTGAAATCATCCAGTGTTCTCTCATTCTGTTCAAACAACAGATTTTTTTTTCTTTTTTTCTTTCTAGGGATAGGTACTGTATCAGCACAATTAAGTGTTTTCAAATTCCAATTTTTCCCCAATGTCAGCCATAATTTGTTATTATACACACAGCCAAATGCTTTATTCAATATTCAGTGAAACACATTTCAAGACCTATCCTAAAGTACAATGGTGTAGGTGAAATGTGTACAGAAGTCAGTCCTGTTAATATAACTGTTGTTCTAATATATGTGCCAACAGCTGAAGCCAAAAATGAGAAAACGAAAGTTTACAGACAAATGTTGACCAAGCATGTATAATGGATTACTGGAAAGCTAAAGGTGGATACAAAGAAGAAGGAATGGTAGGTAGAAATTACAGAATTTTTTTAACAGAAATGAGGCTGGATATCAGATGATTTCATTTTGTACAGTCAATTATTTATTCACTGCAAATACTATTTTTTAATAAACATAAATTGTGATTATGCACTGTACTTCCCCTGATGGACTGCACAGAGGTTATATTGACTACTGAAGGAATAATATGACAGTTGCCCACCACCCCCAAGCTTGATCACTTCCTGAGCAACCTGATAGCTGTCATATCAAAGACCAGACCAGACAATGGATCCTGATAAGAGTTTGAGCTTAGAAAAAAGGTGCTAAAACCTAACTTAATTAACACGTCAAATTCTGAGAAATGCCATTTTAGTCATCCCCAGGACCCCTATAGAAAGGAAACCCTCCAAACTGCCTGTGCACACCTTTTAAGTCCTTTCTGCATGCCATGTGGCTCAGTCACTCGGCGTCCCTCTCAGACCATGCAATAAAGGCCTGTTCATTTCTTGGGACCAATTTCTTTCTTTGTTTTTCTCCCTCGTGTCCTCACACTCTTTCTTTTTTTTTTTTTTTTTAAATCTAACAACTATACTTCAGAATAAACTGTTGGAGAATCGCAATTTTAACAGTCAAAACCAGGGCAGGTGGGACAGAACATCAATTACTCCTGTGTAAGTATAAGTTGAGTCTAAAGAAAATGAAAACAAATTTACAAGGACCAAAACACAACCTAGAATCTATTCCACTTGAATTTAAGAATTGTAATAGTTTTTCCTTGAAACTAGAAGATACTGAAAATTGGTTGCACGAGGATGGTGAAGACCAGCCAAAGCAAGTTTATGTGGATAAATTAGCTGAGTTGAAAAATCTGGGTCAACCTATTAAGGCATGCTTCCAGGAATCTGAAGAAAGACCAAAATTATTTGAAGAACTAGGGAAACAAATCCAACAGTACATGAAAGTAACCACTTCTTTCAAAAACAAGGAGGACCAGTATGAGCATTTGGATGCTGCTGATATGATGAAAGTGGAAAAAAGCACAAATGAGGCTATGGAGTGGATGAACAACAAGTTAAATCTGCAGAACAAACAGAGTCTGAGCATGGATCCAGTTATCAAGGCAAAAGAGATTGACTCTAAAGTTAAGGAGTTGATAAATGTCTGTAGTCCTATTATTTCAAAGCCCAAACCCAAAGTGGAACCTCTGAAGGAGGAGCAAAAAAAATGCAGAGCAGAATGGACCAGTGGATGGACAAGGAGACAGTCCAGGGCCGCAGGCTGCGGAGCAGGGGGCAGACACAGCTGTGCCTTCAGATGCCAACAAGAAGCTTCCTGAAATGGACATTGATTGATTCGAACACTTGTTTATATTAAAACAGACTATTATAAAGCAAAAAAAGAAAGAAAAAAAAGAAGGAAAAAAAATCATCTCCAAAGCAGGTTTGAGACATTGAACACTAATGCTCAAAGACCAGAGGAGTTGTGTGTTGACATAAAAGCTATCATCCATGAAAACAGCTAAAGCTAATTATAAAGAAAGACAAAAAAGATTTAAATATGACAGAAGGGACTCTGAAAATTGCTTTAGAGGAAGGAGCCAAAGGGAAGCAAAAGAGCTCTGCTGAAGCAAAAGAGCTGAACAGAATATTTCAAAGGGCAGCTTGAGAAGACAAAGCAAAATATTTTATTGCAATATGCAAAGATTTTGACTAAGAGAATAAATTCTCCTAGTTCTTATTTATTTATTTATTGTTCCATTTTCACATATATAGGAAGCACCATAACTTGGGTCAATCATAGCTTCTTCAAACTAATGTCATTGCTGTTTGGCACTTTGTAGAGATTCTTTTAGGCAGATTTTCTCAGTGTAACAAATGATTTTATGTTTGACTTGCAGCTTCCATTGATGTTGATTGTGGATTGTGAATTCCAGTGACATTAAATTCTTGACAAATCCACTCCTTTAATTATGTATTAGGATGTTGCTTATTGACTCATAGTTTTTGTTTTTTCGTGTTTAAATATAATCAATACTTCAGTCTCTGGTCTTCATCAATAAGTACTTCAAGTTATCTTCAGTTACTAGAGGCAAAGCTGTGCCATATGTGTATGCAGACTGTTTGAGAATTCTTCCACCAATCTTGATATTACATACTTCTTTGTATAGAGAAGCTTCTTGCATTATTTCCTCAGCATATAGATTGGATAGGTATAATGAAGGGATATCATCTTGTTACAAACCTTTTATGATATTAAACCTTCTGTTCAAACAAATATGTCTTGGTTCATATTTAGGTTCCACATGAGAACAGTTATGTGTTCTTGCATTCCTATCTCCAGTGTTACTTCTGCCACCACAACTAAACACGGCTGTAAAGTAATTTCTATGTCATAGCAACTCTCCATTCGTGCTTCTGTGGTTGTAAATCTTCAAAGTGGGAGACTGTTCATCTCTCTCCCTTAGAGCAGCTGGTTGATTCAAACACCTGACTTTTCAGTTTGCAGCTAGCACCAAACCACCGGAGTAATCACCACCCATCAGAGCTACTTTCAGTTACTGTTGTTAATATGTGTCCTCAAGTCGATTCATAGGGATCCTGTGAAGAGCAGGCCTGAACACGGCCCTGTCCTGTGTCATCCTCACCATCTCTAATATACTTGAGCCCATTGCTTCAGTCACTGTGTCAATTCATCTCATTGAGAGTCTTTCTCTCTTTTACTAACTGAAACTGGCAATGACTTCATCTTTCTTGGATCCACAATCAATACACTTGGTATCAGCAGTCATGCGATCAGAAGACTTACTGCACTAGGAAAGTCTGCAATCAAGGACCTCTCCAAATTACTGAGGAGCAATGATGAAAGGTACACCTGATTCAGGCCATTTACTTTTTAATCATTTACTATGCTGCTAAGAACAAACTGCTATAACTTGTAGAAGATGCAGTCAGAGTACTTCTTCAGGGCAAAGATGACAGAGCTTCATCTCACAAACTTTGGGTATATTGCAATGAGAGGCTGTTCATTGGAGAGAGACATGCTGGGGAAGGTGGAGAGACAATAAAAGAGAGGAAGAACCTCAACCAGATGAACTGACACAATAACTGCAGCAATGAGCTCAAGTATATTAGAAATTTTAAGGATAACACAAGATCTGACAGGAAGCAAATCTATTCATAGTATTGCTATGAGTCATACTTGACTCGACAGTGCCTAACAACAACCACACTTTTCAAGCAGTGTGTCACTTTCCAAGAACTACCGTCTCCTAAAAAACATGATCCTTCTCTCCAAGGAGCACTCTGGCTGCATTCTTCCAACACAGACTTCTTTGTTCTTTTGGTAGTTCATGGAATATTCAGTACTCTTCTCCAATACCGCAACTCCAAGATTTTCTTTTCCCTTCTTTCATTCTTAGTCAATGTCTAACTTTCATATGCATAAGAAGTAATTGAAAAAGTCATGGCTTGACTCAGACACTCATTAGTCTTCAAACTGACATCATTGCTATTCAGCATGTTGAAGAGATTCCTGACTCCTGACTTCCCCAACTCAACACAAATTTTGATTTCTTAGCTACTGTTGCAATACTGTTCATTGTGGATCCAAATAGCATGAGACTTTTAACCACTTCAATCTTCTCTCCATCTATCATCATGTAACCTGCTGGTCCAGTGATAAGAGTTTTTGCTTTCTTAATGTTGAGATGTAATCCATATATAAAGCTGTAGTCTTTGCCTTCTGTAATACGTGTCTTAGATTCTGCTCTCTTTAAGTGAGTAAAGTTATCTCTTCTGCATACCACAGAAGGTTGTTGATAAGTCCTCTGATAACTCTTGGGTTCTTTCCATTGACTTAGTTGTTTTCTTACTTATTTTAAAAATTAAAGACTAATAAAAATATTTTTTAAGATAATGAACACCAAAAATAAAATAAAATTGATTTAACCATTTGTTAGTTCAATGGAACAGAACATCCTTCAGAGAAATTAGGACAGAATGTTAAATATTTTTGGCAAACACTTTTCCATGGATCTCTCTTATTTAAAGTTCCATTTGTCAGTGTATATTTTTAAGATCTTTGTATCACTAGTATCTTTGGAACATAGTACCTCCCTTTATAGAATATGTTTCAATGATACACTTAAAAGCACTCAAATGGATAGTGTGACCTTTTGGAACAATGGGTAGATTTACTTTTAGTATTACACCATAAAAGATTCTTTTTCTGCAGGACAAGTGTTATTTATTTATGTCTACTGTAAAGTATGTAATAAAGGTATTGTTTCACTCTGATTCAAAGGAAAGACATTTTTAAAACTTTTCCCAGTTAAAATAATAGTTTCTGAAATCCTGGGTTCCTCTTCTGTAAAGAATTGTATAAACTGCGCAGGTATTGTTCTGTCTGCTTTCCATCATCTTATGACCTTAGTTTTCTTTTGCTAAATATTATGTATGTACATTTTTTTACTGTTGAATATCTAAATATTATGAGTGTAACAGTAGCTGAGTTTTAATCAAATCTTCTATAAATTTAAATATTTTCTGTTTATGTATATTAAGGATCTCTGGTAACATGTTGTGATTCTAACCAAAAGGTCAATGTATTGAAACATACAGTTCTCTATGAGGAAAGATGAGCAGTGCCCTTCCTTAAAGAATTACAGCCTCAGAAATCCAAAGAAGTTTGCTATGACTTAGACTCAGCTCACTCACAGAAGACTTGTGGTTGCTTTATATGTATTTTCATTTAAAAGAGGGATATTGAAATCATCGACAATACTTGTAGAACTATAATTTCACCTTATAGCTATTTATCCCAGTTGACATTTCCTTGCTACTTTCCCTGTTCTTTTGATGAAGTAAATTCTCTCCTCATCTTCCTGATGAAGAAAAAAGTAACTTCTTTATCCCTGGCAATTTTTTTTTTCTCAAAAAAGTTACTTTCTGATACGAACTTAACCACTTCAGTTTCCATACATTAGTTGTTTCTGTATTAATGTAAGTTAATATTTTTATAATTAAAGATAATATCTTTTGAGCATTTAGTTTGGTTTTTCTTTTTAATAGTTAATCTGAAGATTTTTTCTTGAAAAGATAGTTTAGTTTAAATTTAAAGTAATAATAGATACTTTCAGATTTAAAAAATATTTTTTTGACTCTCCTTGCTTTGCATTTTACTATTATCCCTTTACTAGAATATTTTGAATTATTTTCCTGTTTACTTAGTGGACTTCATTATATACATTTTTAAGCACCCTACTGTTAAAATGAAGAGTTGGCAAATCAAATACCTATCCAGAAGATTTGAATGCAAAAGACCTGATGATCTATTCCCTTAAAGGCCCACTAAACACAATTGGAAAGCTTTACTCTGTTCTGTGAGCCAAAAATGTACTTAGTGGCAAATAAACTACAACACAGAACACAAACAAAGAGAACATACAAATACCAAATTTTTTACATTCTAATTTTTTATAGTTTTGATTATTTTGTTATATCCTTTTTGTATGTTTGTTTTGTTCTAACAGATAATCATTGTAGTGCATATGTTTAAGATGTGTGTCAGAAGCAGTGACAATGGCTTTTGATAGCATAGTGTTCAGAGCTACTATACTTATAGTGTACTCATAGGTCACCGAGTCACAGGCGCCTCGATGTTACATAACAATATATTTAACCATACATTACGTTATAGTGTTACATACCATCTAGTTGAAGCTGACTCATAGTTGAATCTCCAGCAGATTGTCAGCACACAATAACTAGAGTATAAAACTAGAGAAATGTAAAGATATTTACTATACCAGCAAATAAAGTTTCTAGAATAACAATATTGGACTATATTTGTTGTTGTTGTGTACTGTTGAGTAAGAACCAACCCATAGCTAATCCTCCAGTGGTTTGTCAGAGGTAGTAAATCACACGAGGAGAGATTGTCCATCCTTCTGCAGAGCAGCTGGTGGATCCAAACCATGTGTGCCTTTGGGATTGCAGCACAGTTTCTTACCCCTAGACTACCAGAGCTCTCCAGAATATCTTTAGGAAAGGTTAAAGAGCATGAATATATGTAAAATTCTGATTTAGTGAAATAATGAAAAATTATGTTTGTTAGTATTTTAATTTTTTAAAATGTTAATTTTTTTAAATTTTTGCTTTACAGATAATTTTTAAAAGATAGCTTAATATCTGGAAATGAATTAAGGATAATATGGTGTACAAATAGATTATGGTCAAAATTACTATCTTCCGGATGATAGATCTTACCAGGATCTTTTGTGCTTTATTGCCTATGCGAGGGCATTCGACTGTGTGGATTATAACATATTAGAGCTAATGTTAAGAAGAATGGGAATGGCAGAATACTTAATTGTGCTCATGCAAAAAAAAAAAAAACTAGATCAAGAAACTGTTGTTCGAACAAAACAAGGGAACACTGCATGGTTTAAAATCAAGAAAAGTATGTGACAGAGATGTATTCTCTGTTCATACCTATTCAATCTGTATGTTGAACAAATCATTTGAGAATCTGGACTCTATGAAGAAGAACGTGGGATCAGAACCTTGCTTATTCAACATGAAGCACTTGCTGCAGAAAATCAAAGACTACAACTTTCAATTTGAATTACATCACAATATCAAGAAAACAATAAATGTAACCACTGGACCAATAGATAACATCATGTTAGATGGAGAAAAGATTGGAATTATTAAATTTTTCTTATTATTTAGATCCACATCAAAACTCATTATACAGCATTAAGGAGATGAGGCACTGTATTGCATAAGGAAATTATTAATAATGACCAATGATGTCAGTTTGAAGAGTAAATTACACAGTTTCAGGTTTTTTCAGTCATTTGCTATGCATCTGAAAGATTGCCAGTGAATAAGGGTGACTGGAGGAGAGGTGATATCTTTGAACTCTGGTGGTGGAGAACAGAGAATAAACATGTATCTTGGGTAAAGTGCAGCCAGAATTCTTAGAGGAAAAGATGACACAGCTTCATCTCACATATTTTGGGCATATTGTTAAGAAAGTGTTTCTAAGACATATTCAAATACCTCATGGGCGAGAGTTGCTGGCGTTGGAGGCTAAAGACCATAGTCTCAGGAGACATCTAGATCAATTGGTATAACATTGTTCATAAAGATAATATTCTACACCCTAGTTTTGGGATTAGCACCTAGGATCTTAAAAGTAATATATCTCTTTTCATTTAGAATAAAAAAAACAACAACAATGAAGGAGCCTAAAGATTCGAGAAAGTTTTAGTCCATAGGAGCAGTAGCCAGCAAAACCCCACAACCCTTTCAAAACTAAGACCAGAAGAATTAGAGGAAGTCCAGTTCTCACTACCAACCACTCTAACCAGGACACAATAGAAAGTCTTGGTTAAAAGGTTAAAAAAATATAAACTCAGATCTGTTTTTCAAAAAGTATAGACTTACTTAAATTGGCAGAGACTGGAGTCCCCAATACTATCACTCTAAGACATCCTGTTAACCTGGAACCAAAACCACTCCCAGAGGTCATCTTTCAGCTAAGTAATAGATTAGTCCATAAAATTAATAATAATAATAATAAGACTCAGAAAGAGTATTCTCTTTAGATATGAAACCAAATGGGCAACGTTTGTTCAAAAGCAGAGATGAGAAGGGAGGAAGGGACAGGGAAATTGGAGGAATGGAAAGAGAGAGGGAAGGCAAGATGGAAATGGATTTCATGCTGACACTTTGAAGGGACAGCAACCAAGTCATGGAACCACTGCTGTATAAATTGTTGAAAGGATGTCAATTACTGAACTGTTGTGTCAACTTCGATGCCAAACACATAAAATGTCAAAATAAAACAACAACAAAAACATGGGTGTGCATGTGTCTATATGTGCTCCAGCTATGATTTCTTTCTTTTTTTAATTTTTTTTATTTTATTATTTTTGTGTGAGTGTACTGTCAAATCACATCTGACTGGTACAGGAGGAGATTGTCCCTCCTTCCCCGGCAGAGCATCTGGTGGATTAGAACCATGTGCCTCTGGGATTGTAGTTGCAGCTTCTTACCACTAGGCCACCAGAGCTCCCCCCAGCTATGATTTCTTTAGGTTATAGTCCGAATAGTGGCAAGCTCAGTCAAATGGTATTTCTGCTTGAAACTTTATGAGAAACCACAAGCTTGTCTTCCATTGTGTTTGTACCATTTTACATTCCCATCAACAGAGTACCTAAGGTCTGATTTGCCCCGAATCCTCACTGGCATTTGTTGTTTGATATCCTGTTACACTTTGTTGTTGCTGATGGTATGAAATGGCATCTCATTGTTTTGATTTGCATGTAATAACTAGGGATTTTTCACATTTTCTGATGCATTTGTTGGTATATATAAAAAATATTTCAAAACACTATTACAAGGAACAAAAATTACTTAGGCAGAAGAATGTGTAATGTCCCTGTATAGGAAGACTCACTATCATGAAAATGACAATTCTGCCTAAAACAATCTACAAGTCCAATGCAATCCCAATACATATTTCAATGCCATTCTTTAAAGAGATCGAAAAAGCAATTTTCAATTTAATCCGGAAAGGAAAGAGACTCCAAATAAACAAGGCAGTATTGAAAACACAAAACAAAACACTGTAGGAGGCATCATACTTTCTGATTTCAAAGACTATTCTCTCTCTCTCTAGAGAAAGAGATAGGTAGATAGATAGATAGATAGATAGATAGATA
>NW_006400133.1:949656-965167 GCF_000299155.1 Elephantulus edwardii
TATATATATGAAATAGAATTGAGATCCCAGATGTCAATCCATCTTTCTAGGTCAGTGTCAACAGCATATTCTTTTTGATACAGTGACTCTATTTATCCTTTCCATCTTTTTTTATAGCTTCCTAGATTACTCAAGACTTTGCCAATAGCATCTCACAGAATTGCAAATGAAGTCATGGATTTGATTTTTAATTCTTTCAGTTTGAGAAATGCAAATGAGTAATTTCTTTTGTGTTTTCCAACTCCACTTCTTTGTATATTCTTTTATAATACTTAATTTTGTTTTCTTGAGTTGACCTTTGAAATCTTCTATTCATCTCTTTTATTTATGTTTCCCCATTTTATTTTCGGTATTCAACACTTTGGTGCAATTTTCAGAGTCTCTTCTGTCATCATTTTTATTTATTCTTCCTCCTGTATCATCTAGTGATTTTTTTTTCTATCTATGTTTTATTGGCTATGCAAAAACATTTGACTGCAGGGGTCACAATAAATTGTGTCTAACCTTGAGAAAAATGGGAATCTCAGAGCATTTGATAGTGCTTATGTAAAACCTATACTGGAACCAAGAAGCAGTCCTCAGACCAGATTAAGAAAACATTGTATGGTTCAAAATAATGAAGGGAGTGTGTCAGGGATGCATCCTTTCCCTACATCTTTTCAATCTGTTCGCAGAACAGATTATTTGGGAAGCAGAGCTTTATGAGGAGGAGTGTGGCATCAAGATTGGAGGAAGACTCATTAATAACTTGATATATGCAGATGACACAACCTTGCTTGTTGAAAATGAAGAACTGCAGGACTTTCTGAAAAAGTTCAAGGACTATAGTCTTCAATATGGATTGAAGTTTAACATCAAGAAGATCTGGAATTAAGAAATCAAAAGAGAAAAAAAACACTGAGCATTTCTCAAGATGAAAGAATTGAAAAAAATTAAAACTTTGACTTGTAATATTGAAGGATTCTGGGCAAAATAGTAAATGATGCAGGCAACATCAAAAGAAGGCAAAGAAATACAGAGTTATCATACCAAAAAGCATTGGTCAAAACTCAACCAATTGAGGAAATACCATATGCTTTAGAACTGGAAGTATTATAGGAAGCATTCTAAGCTGCTCTGAGACATTGGTGAAAAACCAGGCCCAAAGAATTGATAGAATACCATTTGAGGGGCCAATCTGATATGCTCATTAGTCTATCCTAAGAAATTTGGGAAGTC
Source organism: Elephantulus edwardii (assembly GCF_000299155.1). NCBI lineage: Eukaryota > Metazoa > Chordata > Mammalia > Macroscelidea > Macroscelididae > Elephantulus > Elephantulus edwardii. The sequence goes on from NW_006400133.1 coordinate 950,875, forward strand.
CAGCCAACTGAAAGAGTTCCATCTTTGCTCCTATGAAAAGATCATCCAACAGAGTGGATTGATGCCTTTGAACTGTGGTGTTTGACGTCCAGGAAAACAAATGGGTATGTGTTGGAGAGGGTACAGCTGGAGTGCTCTTTGAAGGCAAGAATGATGAGGCTTTGCCTCACATACTTTGGGTATGTTGCTTGGAGGAGCTACTTGGAGAAGAACATGATGCTGGGAAAGGTGAAGGGTCAGAAAAGGAGAGGAAAGACCCTCAACCAGGTGGATTGACATGGTGACTGCTGCAGTGGGCTCTTCTGTGTCAGGCAGTTTGAGGATGGCGCAGGATCGAACAGGGTTCACATCTTTTGTTCATAGGGTCACTATGAGTCATAACTGACATAATCTTTCAACAACAAACACAACAATGTGGAAATTATCAAACAATATCATTAATATCACATGAGAGTAAAATCTATCTGATAATTATTTTAAAATGACTAAAGCACTACATAGTCAGGAAATTGCCAGAAAGTCAATCTGGATTCAGAAGAAGCTGTAGAAGGAGGAATATCATTGCTGGTACTGGGTCTTTGCTAAAAGCAGAGAATACTTGAAAGGTGTTTTAATGGCAACAAAGCATTTGATTTTGTGGATCATAAAAATTTGGAATTACTTTAAGAATAATGAGAATTTTGGAATAGTTAATAGTGTTCATGTGTAACCTGTACGCACACCATGAAGCAGTTGCTTAAACATTTTTTTAAACTACTTAATTTAAACATAGAGGAAGAGATCAGCTGGCCCAGTGGACAGAAGGCGATGCTACCAAGCTGAAGCTGGGTGACTTTTAATCCGCGGCCTCAGGCCAGTCTTTCACTGTTTTTGTTCAGACATTCCTCTAGGTCATATAGCCCTGGTGTACAAGTTGCTGTCCCACGGTCACTTGTGGTTGCTGTGAGGCTGAACACTGTGACACTGATGTGTCAAATGAGTTAATGATTGGTTATCCTATGCGAACAGAGGGGGGGGGGGAGCTCCTGGATTAAAACAAGCTTGGAAGGAGGAGGGGCATCCACTCCCGTAATAGCTTGCCTCCGGAAACCCTATGAACCTGGAGAAAGGATGAGAGACACCCAAACGTTGAGGACTCTCCTTCATAGGGTCGTTATGAGTCACCTGCGACTCGACAGTACTTACCAACAACAACAACAATTGATGGTCTGTTCGACAGTCAGCACCTAGCTGACTTTGAATGTGGATATTGAGCTTCTCCAATTAATCTTTCCACAGATGTTGTTGTTGTTGCTGTGTCATCAAGTCACCTGAGACTCATAGTGACTCTACCATCTTGTCTCCAAGGAGTACTCTGGCTTTACTTTCCCAAGACATGTCTGTTTATAGTCTATGGAATAGTCAGTTATCATCTCTAAAATTATAAAGCAAAGGCATCCATTCTCCTGTTATGATTACTCAGTGTGCAGATATCTGATACATAGCAAGTAATTGAAAAGATCGTGATCTGAATCAGCCATACCTTAGTCTTCAAACAAGCATCATTGCTCTGAAGTATTTTGGAGAAGTCCTTAAGTAGGCAGTTAATAGATGGTATCAGTATCAACTTATGACATATGTTTTTTTACCTGGAGGCTTTTATCACAAGTAAAGGAGGTTTTCTGAAAATAAAAATGGAAAGAAAAGACCGTAATATGGAGACTGTAGTGCCAAAAAGATCCAAGTGAAACACGGTGAAATCAACATTTTAGGAATTCAGTTTCTATTATGACAAGGTGGTGAAGGAAAGATTGTGATTTCATCAAACTTGCATTCTCTACATAATGAGCTTATTTTCTATATTATCGTTGTTAGGTGCAAACAAGTTGTATATGATTCATAGCAACCCCATGAATAACAGACTGAAACCTGACATATTTTGTGTCATTCTGACAATCTCTGACATACTTGAACCCATTACTGAAGTTACTCTGTCATTTCTTCTGGTTGAGGGTCTTCCTCTATTTTGCCTACACCTCTACCTTTCCAAGTATGGTGTTCTTCTGCAAGAAATAACCTCTCCTTGCAATGTGCACAAAGTAGGTGAGATGAAGTTATTTGGACTTTATTGACTATTCAAAAACATTTGACTGTATGTATCAAAACAAATTATGGCTAACATTGAGAAGAATGACAGTCCCAGTATACTCACTTATGCTCATGTGACACCTATACATTGACTTTTATTGGTTGTACTTTATAGACCTGTAGGCTGTTGTGCAAAGCAAGGGAACACTACATGTTTAAAATGAAGAGAGGTGTGCATCATGGTTGTATCCTTTCTCCACACTTATTTAATTTATATGCTGAACAATTATTTGAGAAGCTAAAGTCTATGAAGAAGAATGTGGCATTAGAATTGGAGGAAGGCTCATCATTAACCCACATTATGCAGTTGACACAATGCTGCTTACTAAAAGTTTAGAGGACTTAAAGCACTAGCTGCAGAAGATTAAAAAAAATACAGCCTTAAGTATGGATTGCATCTCAATGTTAAAAAGCAAAAATCCCCAACACTGAATCTATAGGCAACATCATGATACATGGAGAAAAGATTGAAACTGTCAAAAACTTCAGTCTCTAATCAACAACCTTTGTGCCAGGATTCAGGAGATGAAGAGACATATTGCCCTCAGAAAGGTTGCTGTCAGGAACCTCTTAAAGTGATTGAGGAGAAATGATGACACTTTAAGGACTAAGGAAGGTCTAATTCAGGCTTTTTTCATTTGTTTGTTTTTGTTTTGTTTTGGTTTGGTTTGGTTTGGTTTGTTTTGCCAGTCACCTGTGATGCCTCTGAGAGCTGGTCAACAAATAAAGATGACCAAAGAGAAATTGATGCTTTGAGCTGTGCTGCTGTAGATGACTACTGAACAACCATGCACTTCCAAAGGCACAGATATGTCTTTAAGAAGGTACAGCTAGAGTGATGCTTTGAGAAAAAAAAAGAGCAAAGATTCTATATTAAAAAGATTTAAAAATAAGTGTAAGGTTTTTGGAGACCTAGAGTCACATATAAAATAAGTGTAAAGTTTTTGGAGACCTAGAGTCACATATAATGATTTAGAGTCAATTTTGAAGTAGATTGCTGTTGTAAATCTATAAATGTTCATTTGTTTCTCCAATTTCATTTGTCTTGCAATGCGAATTGAATTAATCAGGCAATTTAGGAAATATTGACTAAATTTTCTAGAGCATGTTTTAAGATAGAATTTGGAAAAAAAAATCCACAAGAATACTTCAGAGACAGAGAACAGTTAAGCTAGCTGCAGTCTATATATAATATATAAAATAGTTTAAAAGATTATATGGACATGCAAAGATCAAATAGAGATATTATAGTTACCTTCAGACACTTAAGAATCAATTTTTTTGTTGTTGTTTGTATGTGCCATCGAATCACCCACAGCTCATAGCAACCCTTGGTACAACAACTCTGAAGCCTACCCTATCCTATCACTGCCCAGCTCTCTGATGCATAGCAAGTAGCTCTCTGATGCATAGCAAGTAATTGTGAAGACCATGGTCTGGATCAATCACACCTCAGTCTCTAGATTGACATCATTGTTCTTTAGTACTTTGGAGAAGTCCCTGACAGCAGACTTTCCCAAGGCAATTCATCTTTTGATTTTCTGACTGCCGGAGCCAAGAGTGGGGATTTTCGAGCCAAACAAGCTGAAATTATTAACAAATTCAATTTTTTTCTTCACCCACCATGGTGCTGTCAATTAGCCCAGTGATGAAATTTTTGTCTTCTTGATGTTAAACTTCAGTGCATATTGAAAACTACAGTCTTTGACCTTTTGAACTAAACTCTTTAGGCCCTCCTTAGTTTTGGTAAGCAAGATTGTATCATCTGCATATAGTAAGTGGTTGATGAGTCTTCCACCAAGGCTATACTCCTCATAAAATCCAGCCTTCTAAATGATCTGTTCTGCATACAGATGGAAAATATATGGAGACAGGGCTCATACCCGACCCATTCCATTCCCAATTTTGAAACATTCAGTGCTTCCTTGTTCTGTTCTAATGATTGCATCCTGGTATTCCCATTTCTTCTCAAGACTAGACACAATTTGTTGTCATCTACATAGTCAAATGTCGTTGCCTAGTCAATGAAGCATAGATATACATTCCTCTGGTACTCTTTGCTTTCAGCCAAGACCTTTCTGTTATTAGCAAAAATGTCTCTAGTGCCACTGCCTCTTCTAAACCCAGACTATATTTCTGGCAGTTCTTTGTTAATGTACTTTTCCAGTTCTTTTGGGCAATATTTACAAGATTTTGCTTGTGTGTGATATTGCTGATATTGTTCAATAACTTCCTAACTCTGTCAGATTACTTTTTTTAAAAAAATAGGAATAAATATGGATATCTTACAGTCAGTTGGACAGGTAGCTGTCCTTCAGATTTCTTGACAATCTGGTGAGCATGTCTAGGCCCATATATTTGTTGAAATATGTCAATTAGTATGCCATCAATTCCTGGGGCCTCATTTTTTGCCAAGGCCTTCAGAGCACCTTGAACTTACTCCTTTGTCACCATTGCCTCTTTATCATATGTTATTTCTTGAAAATATTTTGTGTCAGCCAATTCTTTTTGGCATAGTGACTCTGTGTACTCTTTTCATCTTCTTTAAATGCTTCCTGATCTTTCAGTATTCTGCCCATAGCATCCTAAAGTACTGAAGTCAAGGTTTGAATTTATTCTTCAGTTCCTTCAATTTAAGATATGCTGAGTGAATTCATCACTTTTGATTTTCTGACTCGAGCTCTTTACACATTTCATTAGAATGCTTTGCTTTGTCTTCTCACACTGCCCTTTGAAATACTTTTTAAATTATGACTTTAACAAAAGTTTATAGAAAATTTCATTTTCATTCACTCATTGTTGAACAGTTTGCTCCTTAGCACCCCATTGACATTTAAAAAAAATTAATTGAGTTTTGTATAATTTCATTCCTGTGCCACACTCCTGTCCCATTCCACTTTGCTATGCGCCTGTTATTCTGGACTGTTGTTATGCATGTAATGGCTAATCATATATTCCTTTTATCAGTTCATATCTTTTTCTTTTCCAATATAGTGTTCATTATTTATCCTTTCTTTTCGTTGCTTCCCTCCAGGACCCATGACAGTACCATTTTATAACAATGGTGCAGTATCTGTCCTTTTTCATGACTGAGATATTTTACTTAGCATAATGTCTTCCAGGGTCACCCATATTGTGTAATATTTTATGAGTTCATTGTTTTTCAGTGCTACATAGTATTCCATTGTGTATACTGTAGTTTTTCTACCCATTCATTTGTTGGCGGGTACTTGGGTTGCTTCTATCTCTTTGCTTTTGTGAATAATGCAGCAATAAACATAGGTATACATATGTCTCTTTGAGTGACAGCTCTACTTTCTTTAGGGTAAATTTCTAATAGTGGAATTGCTGGGTCAAATGATATTTCTATTTCCAACTTTTTGAGAATGCACCATACTATCTTCCATAGTGTTTGCACTATTTTACACTCCCACTAGCAGTGAATAAGGTTTCCAATCTCTTCACAACCTCACTAGAATTTGTTGTGCTTGACTCGTGTGTTGAACTTTGATACTGTTGCTACAGTGAGATGATACCACGTAATTGTTTTGATTTTAATTTCTCTGAAAGCTAGGGATTTTGAACATTTCTTCATATGTTTGTTCCCCATCTGAATGTCTTCTTTGGAAAAGTATCTATTCCTATCCTGTGCCTATTATGTCATTGAGTTGTTTACCATTTTCTTGTTGAGGTGTTGAAGAATTCTAAATTTTTTATACAGGTTCCTTATCAGATATATCATTATCAAATATTTCCCCCCACTCTATGTGTTTCCTTTTGACCCTGTTGGAGAAGTTTTGTGATGCGTATAGGGATTTAATTCTCAGAAGTTCCCACTCATCTATTCTATTCTGCCCTGGTGGTAGGTGTTTCAAGATACTTGGAAGACTGTTCATGTTGTGCTTCTAAACTTTTTCCAAGCTTTTTTTCTGATGAAGTTCATAGTAAAGCATTCCTGAAAAAAGAGAAACAAAGTAGGAGGCATCTCACTAACTGAACTCCAATTTGGTACACAACCATGCTTATTAAGACAATGTGATACCAGTACAGTGACAGACACATAGGTCAATGGAATAGAACTGAGAACCCAGATATCAGCTCCTCTACCTATGGTAAATTGATTTTTGACAAGGAAATGAAATAAGTAATGTGGGGAAATAAAAGCCCCTTTAACAAATGGTGGTGGCAAAAAATATTAAACTATGTGTAGAAAACTCAAAGAGGATCCACACTTCACTCCATGAACATACATGTACTCACAAAACAAACAACAAAGAAAACCCTCAAAGTGTATCAAGACCTAGGTAAAATTCAAGGACCATAAACCTTTGAAATTTTCTATTCAGCTCTTTAACTTTTTGATTCTTCCCTTTGCTGTGGCTTCCTGGTGCTCTGATGTAATATTCAGAGTCTCTTCTGATATCCATCTCAGTCTTTCTTCCTCCTCTGTCTGTGTAATGACCTTTTGCATTCTTCCTAGACAATATTCTTGGTATCCTTCCACAGCCCATATAGTCTTGGTTCATTAGTGTTCAAGATCTCAAACCTGTTCCTGAGATGGTATTGAAATCAAATGGGATAGGCTCAAGATTAAATTTTAGTTCTTGTGGATTTTATTTAACCCTCTTTAGCTTTAGTTTGAACTTGCACATGAGTCATTGATAGTCTCTACAGTTAGCACCTGGCCTAGTTTTCACAGCTAATATTGAGCTTCTCCAACAATTATTTCCACAGATGTAATCAATATGATTCCTGTGCATACCATCAAGTGAAGTCCATGTGAATAGTCTGCATTTATGTTTCTTATACAGCCATTTGCAATGAATAAATAATTGATTGTACAAAATTCCATTATCTTCTCTTCAGCCTCCTTTCTGTCACCATTTCCATGTTTTCAGACTACTGATCCTTCTTCCATGTTCCTAACTTTTGCATTCCAGTAATCTATTATTATTAATGCATCTTGATTACATGTTTAGTTCATTTCTGCCTCCAAAATTTGTAAAAACCTCCTCTTCGGCTGTGGTTGTTGATGCATATTTTTGAATGATAGTGGTTTTCACTCAGTTTCTTTGTATGTGTATGTTTATTATCCTGCCACTCACAATATTATATTTCAATATGGATTTAATTGTTTTTTAAAAAAATATGAAAGCATTCCTGTTTTTCATCACCTTGCCATCTTTGGCAGAGTACATCATATGATTTTCTGAGTCAAAATGTCCCATGCCATCCCATCTTATTTTGCCAGTGTCTAGTATGTCAGTAATTAGGTGTTCCATCTATTTTTTTTAATGTTTCCAATTTTCCTCCATTCATGTCTTTCACATTGCACGTTCCAATCACTAGTGTCTGCTTAAAATGTTCCTCTTCCTTTGTACTTCCATATTTGAGGGTTCAGCCTTATTTGCTGTGTCTGATAGTTTACTCTAAGTGTGCCCTATTGTACATATAGGGTTTGAAGGCCTGTTATTTCAGAAGTGGATGGCTAACCCTTCTTCCTTGTTGTTGTTAAGTGCCTTTGAGTCACAGGCGACTCATAGCGACCCTATGAAGGAGAGTCCTCGACACCTGGGTCCCTTTCATCCTCTCTCCAGATTCATAGGGTTTCCAGAGGCAAGCTATTATGGAAGTGGATGCCGCTCCTGCTTCCAAGGCCTTCTTCCTAGTCTGTCTGAATTTGAATGTTCAGCTTTAGGACTGTATCTGACAGACACGCATTTTACAGAAAGGAGCAGATGAAACAGAATCCCTTCTTAGAGAAGTAACCAAGAAATACAATTAACTTATTCTGTATTCTTCTAGGAGGCAGAAATAGCATCCATAATTGGAATTTGCAAGAAGAGAGGCATTACAATATTACAAATTATTTTACCTGCTAAACAAAAGTAGGTCTTTCTTGAAGAGATAACGAATGATATCTGTATTGCTTGATAAATATGATTAAAGATTTATATATGAAGAAAGTGAAGAAATTTTTGACTTGGCAAATATTTTAATAAATCAATATGGTTTTGAAATATTTTATGATTAATGTGTTTGTTAATATATATTTAACTGATTTCCCCTAGTTTTTTTCTTAATGCTAATTCATGAGAATAGAGGTCTATATATAAATAATGACACAGGTAATATAATTTTACCTTTTTCTTTCATTCAAATTCATATAATTGGCAATTATTGAAATCCTGTTTTTCTTCTAGAGACAATTACTTTTGATAATTTTATTTTTGTCTCTGGTTTACTATATCTATTCCTGTATATTTTCTATGACAAAATTTAATATATTTTCAATATGTTGTCATAGCTTGTGAACACCACCATAATTGGCTCTTTATATGCTTGCTTTCTTTAAATCTGTTTGTGATATCCAATTTTGGACTAATAGTTGAATTAGGAACTTTATTCTGTTTCAAATCAATCTGGTCTCAGCTAGAATGCAATCATTTAAGGTCTCCCAAGTAAATTTTTTAGGAAGCTTTGACGTTGTGCTTTGAGATTTTATCCTACCAAATTCTCCTAGGGTGGATGAGGGATAGTTTCTTCCCATAAGATATACATTTTCCGGAATTAATGTTAGATTACTAGGAGTCAAAACTGGCTCAACAACAAGTAGTTTTTGTGAAGTTACATTTCTAAAAAAACTCCCAAAACACACTCAGTAGAAAAAAAAATCCAATATTTGGAAGTTTCTACAAACTCCTGCACTTCATATTTCTTTTACATGCATTTTGTAAATAAAAATGCATAAATGTCATATTATTACAAGTGTATGAGAAAGAAATAATCTTCACAGAAACAACTCAGGAAAGGACATATACTACAAGCAAAGGCAGAAATCAAGAAATTAAGGAGCTGAATAGAAGATATCAATGGATGGTGTGGGAAGACAAAGTGAAGTATTTTAATACATGAGCAAAAGGCTGGAGTCAGAAAATCAAAAGGGATGAACTTTGAACTTGCTTAGCATTTCTTAACCTGAGGGAACTGAAGAACAAATTTAAGCCTCAAGTGGCAATCCTTAAGGATGTTATGGTGAGAACACTAAATGGTCCAGAAAGAATCAAAGTCAGGACAGGAATGTATCAGGCATGCCCTTTCTCCTTACTTTTTAAATCTATATGTGCAACAGATTATTTGGAAGGCTGGACTCTGTGAAGTGGGATGTGGCATCAGAATTGGAGGAAAACCCATCAACAACCTGTGCTTTGCAGAGGATACAACCTTCCTTGCAGAAATTGAGAAGGACCTGAAGTGTTTGCTGCAGAAGGCCAAGGACTACAGACTCCACTTGGCTGGCTGACTGCACCTTGATAGATGGAGAAGGTTGTTAATAATTTCAGTTTATTCGGTACCACAATTAGCAACCTTGGCATTGTCAGTGAGGAAATCACATTGCATTAGGAAATATCCTTTTGAGACCTCTCCAGAATGCTAAAGAGCAATGATGTCATTCTGGAGATGAAGATGCACCTCATGCAGGCCATGGTCTTTGCAATTTGCTACACATCAAAAAGCTGGAAGGTTAATAAGGATGACAGAAGAAGAATTGATGCCTTTGAGTTGTGGTGCACGAGGAGAGCAGTGAACCTACCATAAACTTCCAAAAGAACAAAGAGGTCTGTTCTGGAGAAAGTAAAGCCAAGTTGCTCATTGGAGGAAAGAATTTTGAAGTCCAGAAGTAAGAATCTTTGGCTTCTTGAAGTTGAGATGCAATTCAAATTGAATGCTGTAGCCTGATCTTCAGTAGCAAGTGCTTCAAGTCCTCTCCACATTCAGCAAGCAAGATAGTGCCATCCGTATAATGTTGTTGGTGAATCTTCTTCTGATCCTAATGCCATATTCCTTCTCATAAAGTGTAGCTTCTTGAATGAGTTGTTTATTATACAAATTGAATTGTTCAGTATATAGATATGGAGAAATGATAAAGTGTTGATGCATATCTTTCTTGATTTTAAACCATAGTGTGTACCTCTGTTTTGTTCAGAAAACAGCTTCTTGGCCTAGGTAAGTCTGCATGAGCACTATTAAGTGTTATGGGTTTCTCATTCTTCTCAAACTTAGTCATAATATATTATGATACAGTCAAACAGCATTTCATAGTTAATGAAACACAAAGAGATATTCTTCTGCTATCCTCTGCTTTCAGCCAAGATCCATTCGATATGAGCAATGATATCCTTGATGCCATGGCCACCTCTAAACCCAGCTTGAACTATTGGCAGTCCCATGTCAATGTACTGTTTTAGTCATTTTTCAGATGATCTTCAGAAATATTTTACTTCCATGTGATTTTTTTTAATTTGTGACTAACAATATTTTGCCTGTCCTTTCTTCATATGTACATTAAGCTTTTGAAAATACCCTAGTTGAAGTAGGAACTTTATTTCACAAAGTAATTTTTTTAGCCTTTTAAAGAAGACTTATGCAAAGTATGTGTCTAATGTCACATGGTATTCGATTACTTGACTGCTGTTAACACAAACGCTGATTATACAAGTAAGAAATTTCTTAACAGTTTCAAACTTTATTAAGATATTGCTTATTGGTTCATTTGTTAGCATTTTTGTTTCCTTTAAGCTGGGGTATAATCTATGTCAAAGTCTGTAGTCTTTGATGCATTTCAGGAAGTGTGGTTAAAAAATTACAACCCTGATGCAAACCTTTCCTAATTTTGATCTATGATGTACCACCTTTTTACTCTACATTGACTGACTTTTGGTTTACTGAAAGCTTTCGTATGAACATAATTATTTTGAAATTCATAATTTGTTTTCATCCATAAATTAAACATTTCTGCAGAGTGAGAACATATGTAACTATCTGATATTCTCTAATTTCAGCTAAAATTCTCCTACAATAGAGATACCCATGACATCTCTAACTCCATGGCTTCTTCTATGTCCATGGCCTTTGTAATTGCTTACTATGCAACACAAAGCTGAATGAATAATGACTAAGGCTGATAGAACAAAAATCAATGCCTTTGAGTTGTGGTGCTAGAGAAGAGTCTTGAAGATACCATGCACCACCAAGAAAACAAACAGATCTGTCCTGGAGAGGGTAAAATTATGTCTTCTTGGAGGCAAGGATTTTGAAGCTCAGTCTCACATACTAGGTACATGTTTTCAAAAGGGACCAGTCTTTGGAAAATGACATCATGCTTGGAAGTACACAGGACAAGCACAGGAGTGGATGACTCCAGTTAAGATGGATTGACATAGTAACTGGGATGAAGAGGTTGGTGAGTTGAAGTCAGTGAGGGCTGGCTCAGGATAGGACATGATTCAGAGCTATTGTACACAGAGTCATTATGAATCACAAGTGACTTGATGGTATATAACAACTTCTAAATACAGTTTAAGTTTCTGACAATTTCTATTTCCTTTTTCATATAACGCTGTGACCATTTTTAAGTTATGCTTAGAAAAAATTGTTTTGGTTTAGTATTAGGGAGCTCTGGTGGTGTAGTTGTGAAAAGCACTGCATCAGTCCCAAAGGCATGTGGTTCAAATATACCAGTTGTTCTGCAGAAGGTTTGACAGTCTTCTCCCATGCAATTTACTGCCATTGACAACCTGCTGGAGGGTCAGCTATGAGTCAGTTAGACTCCACAACACACAACAATATTATTGATAGTGTTCCACAATTTCAGCATATAGATGCATCACATTTTTTTGAAATTAGTACCAGTATAGCTATCTCTTTTAATCTATTGACCATGTAACTGTCTTTCACATTTATTGGTATGGTAGAATGAGGGCTTCCAGTATTATTTCTATTCTTTGAAACAACAACAATCAATTTCTGGAGATTCATTTTTTACTAACACCTTTAGGAAACTTAGATTTCTTCCTTATTGATCTTTTTAATCATATGTAAGTTCATTATATTATTGCATATAGATCACTTATTTTTGGTACAGTGACACGGCGTGTTTCTGCTATCTTCTTCTGGTGTATTTTGCATTGGTCAATATTTTGCCTATAGAGTTCTACAGACTGAGAATTTAATTTTTCCTTCAGTTTTTTAACTCGAGATATATTCTTCTAATTTTGTTTTCTAATCCAGAACTTTGCACATCTTGTGACACCTTCTTCCCTATGCTGTGCTTTATTATTGCAAAAGTACATGAACAGAGAACCACTGGTTGTGGAAGCTGGATTTAGAAGAGACCACAACACTAAGGACATTATAACCAATGTCTGTGGCATCTTAGCTGAAAGCAGAGTACCAGAGAAATATTTATTTGTGTTTCATCGACACGTTGAAGGCATTTGACTATGTGAATCATAACAAATGTTGGCTAACCTTGAGAAGAATGTGAATCTTAGAACACTTAATTGTGCTCATGCCAAACATGTATATTTAGACCAGGAAGCAGTCATAAGAATAGAAAAGGGAAATGTTGCATACTTAAAAATAAAGAAAGGTGTACATTGATGTACAATGTTCAAAGCAGCATTATTCACCATAGCAAGAACATGTCCAACCACAATTGAGTGAATTTAGATGGTACACAACGGAATACTATACTACATGCAAGAGCAATGGTTTTGTAAATTACTACCTAACTTCAGGGAGACTATCATGCTAAGTGAACTAACTCAGTCCCATAAGGACAAATACTGAATTATAACATTATTGTAAAACATATATGAGGATCCAAGGGGGCAAGGGAAGCAGAGGGATAAGGATGGGAGAGTAATCATAGGGTCTCACAATTTGATTGGTGGAAGTGGAGTGAGTAGAGGAAAGGAGAAAGATCCAGTGTGAAAAACAATGTATACAAACTTTGTTAGTAAACCAGCATAAAATAAAATAAATTATATATAAAAAAATTCCAGCTTTAAAAAATAAAGAAAAATATATGCCAGAGATGCATCCTATATCCATATCTTTTCAATCTATATACAGAAAACATCATCCAGGAGACTGGACTTTATGAGGAGGAATGTAGCATCAGGACTGGAGGAAGACTTGTCAAGAACCTGTGTTATGCAGATAACACAACTTTGCTTGCTGAAACTGAGGAGAATCTGTGGTGTCTGCTGCAAAAGTGAAGATTGCAGTTTTAAATATAGATTGAAGCTCAACATCAAGAATGTAAATATTTCTGTTTCCAACTTTTTGAGAATGTGCCTAACCACCTTCCATAGTGGTTGAACTATTTTACATTCCCACCAGCAATGAATATAGATTCTAATCTCTTCCCAACTTTATTAGCATTTGTTGTTTGCACATAAGTTGAACTTTGCTATTGTTGTTGAGGGTAAGATGATGTCTCTTAGTTGTTTTTATTTGCCTCTCTCAGATAGCTACTGATTTTGAATATTTTTGCATGTATTTGTTTGCAATCTTAATATCTTCTTTGGTGAAGTGTCTATTAATATCCTGTGCTCATTTTACAATTGGGTTGTTTACCTTTTCCTTATTGAGGTGTTGAAGTACTCTATATATTTTAGACTTGAGTCCCTTATCAGATATATCATTACCAATTATTTTTTCCCAGTCTGTGGCTTTCCTTTTTACCCTGTTGAAGGAGTTTTTTTGATGTGCTTAGGGATTTGGTTCTTATAAGGTCCCATTCATTTATTTTGTTCTTTCCTAGTTGTAGTTTAATTCATTGTCCCCGCAATTGCACTGCTGAGAATATAAACTAAAGAAACCAGAATGACTACCTAAACAGTTGTATGCACTCCCATGTTTATTGCTGTTTTAGTCACAATAGCGAAGAGATTGAAGCAGCCCAAGTGCCAATCAAAAAAAGAATGGATAGAAAAATGGTGGTATAGTCACAAAATGGAACACTATACAGCACTCAAAAATAATAAACTTTTAAAACATTACGTAACTTGTGGGAGCCTGGAGGGCATTATGCTAAGTGAAATGTCTCGGTCTCTAAATGACAAATACTGCATAACACCCTGTGATGAAGCAGGACTGACATGGGAGGTTGGGAGGAGAATTAGAAAAGAGTAGCTAAATAATGAACACTATTTTGGAACAGATGAGAGAGAGAACTGTTTAGAAGAAATATATGATTAGGCATTATATTTAAGACAATGGCCCAGAATAAGAGGTACATAGGGGCAGGGTACAAAGAGGACTAGGGGCAGGAAAAGGAAAAGGGGGAAGGGAGGAAATGGTGCAACAACGAATGAAT
>NW_006400133.1:965472-967447 GCF_000299155.1 Elephantulus edwardii
CAGTCTTACCCCCACCCCAATGCCAGCCTCATTCTACAACAGTGGCACCATATAGCATTTGTCCCTTTGTGACTGAGATACCTCACTCAGCATAATATTTTTTAAAGAAAGTGAAATGGGGAAGGAAGAGGGAGGAAAATGTATAATGAATTAATGAAAATTCAACTTTTGTGTGTTTACAATTAAAATAATTTTAAAAAATAATATAAAAATTCTCACCACTGGGCCAATTGACAACATCATGATAGCCTGAGAAGAGATTGAGATTGTTAACAATTTCAGTTTGCTTGGTTCCATGATCAATATCCTTGGCATCAGCAGTCAAGAAGGGGAAGTCAGATGTCAGGTATTTCTTTTCTTTAGGATACTTAAAAGCAATGATGTTGTCCTAGAGAATAAGATGCACCTTATACAAGCCATGGTCTTTCACAATTACTTACTATGTATCAAAGAGCTGAAAAATTATTAAGAATGATAAAAGAAGAACCAATGCCTTTGAGTTATGTTGTTGAAGAAGAGTCTTGAACATACTATCGATTACTAAGAGAACAAACAATTATGTCCTGGAGAGGATGAATGGAGCTGCTCCTTGGTGGCATTGATTTTGAAGCTCTGTCTCACATATTTTGGGCATGTTGCCAGGAGGGACCAGTCCTTGGAGAAGGATATCATGCTTGGAAGGAATATAGGACAGTTTAAGAGAGGAAGACCCTACATGAGATGGTTTGACTTAGTGACTGGGATAATGTGGTGGGGAGGGGTGTGTTAGGGAGAATGTAATTGGCTCAGGATAGGACAGAGTTCTGAGCTTTTATACATAGGGCCACCGTAAGTTGCAGGTTACTTGATGACACATAACAATAACAACAACAATAGAATATTATATTTGGTTGCTTCCATGTTCTTGCAATGGTGAATACTGCTGCTATGAATATTGGTGTGCAGACCTCAATTTTTGCCACAGTTCTCATGTCCAACCACAAATTAATGGATTGAGGAATTATGGTACAGTCACACAATGGAATTCTATGCAGTATGCAGGAGCAATAACTTTGTAAATTATTATGTAACTTGAGAGGGAATGGAGAACATTATGCTGAGTGAACTAACTCAGTCCCACAAGGATAAACATTGTATAAGACCATTATTGTACAATGATTATAAGGATCCAGGAGGTGTGGGAGAGGCTGGAAGCAGAGGGATGTGGATATATAGGGGGAAGAGAGGATTAATCATTGGGTTGTACAATTTGATGGGGGGGTGAGGGAGATTGAAAGAATTTCTTCAAATTTGTATTAGAAATTTGTAAGTAAACTAATGAAAATTTAAAAAAAATGTCAACTTGGGGAGAGTGAGGGGAGGAAGAGGGGATAAAATGTGCAACAAAGAATGAATGATAATCTAACATTTCTGTAAACTTTTGTTAAAATGACAATTAAAAAATTTTATTAAAAAATAAGATATTATAGGGAACTCTGGTGACATAATAGTAAAGAACTCCATTGTTAATGCTAAAGTGTAAGGTTAGTATCCGTCAGCTGCTCCATAGGAGAAAGACAGGCAATCTCCTCCAGTGTGCTTTATTGGCTTTGAAAACCTGCTGGAGGGTCAGCTATGGGTTGGCTCTGACTCAAAGGTACACAACAGCAACAATAACAGTAAGAGGTTATAGAATAAAAAACAAGTCGTTTCATTTTCAGGGGTTGGTTGTAGGGGACAATTAGGAACCCTTCACAATCTTGCTCAGTACACAAAATTAGATCATTGTATAGAATATGATACAATTTTAACTAGCCCTTCCACTATAGGAAACACTTCTTTTTTTAAATTCTCAAGGCCAAGTGTAGTTTCAGGCTGAGTTTCTGGGATACAACAAAAACTAATGATGTTGACCTGGTAGTACTGCTGTATATCATCCAGTTTAAGGTTTGTATTATTGAATATATTAACTTCTTAAAAATTGTTGTTATGTGCC
>NW_006400133.1:967846-968562 GCF_000299155.1 Elephantulus edwardii
GCTTTTTGATTTCCTGACTGCTGGTGCCAAGAGTGTTGACTGTGGAGCCGAGCAAACTGAAGCTGTGAACACTCTCAATCTATTCGTCATCCATCCTGACGCTGCCAATTGGTATGAAATTTATTATTAAAAGCAAAGTTTACTTGTTTCTGGTCAGATAACAGTTATGACTCCATTGTCATGGGTAACAATTTGGTATAACTGTACATATTGTACTTATTTCCATCTAATTATGAGGTTTATTGACAATGTATATGCTGAATGTAGCTTGCATTTGAATTCTATTTAAATTTTTTTCACAGCTTTGGCGTTCAAATGAAAAAACCTACTGAGAATGAAAACATACATAGAATACCCTAGGGAGGTATATATTTTTGGAATGAAATATGTTCCCTAGTGGTTTATCAGTTCTAGACGTGGAAGATAAAATTATATAGAGAGATAAAGGATGTGCTCTGCTCCTGACTCTTTTTTCTCGGTGAGATTGAGCTCTATTGATTTCTATTTTTTCTTCTTTAAAATAAGGGTGAGACTTTGCACACACTAAGACAACTTCTAGTCATTTGAATCCGCTGTGGCGTGAGTAATGATGTTATATCTCACACTCATCCCCTTACAATCAATTGTTGTTGTTGTTGTTATGTGCCGTCGAGTCGTTTGCGACTCATAGCGACCCTATGCACAACAGCCCTAAACCCTGCTCTATCCTGCGCCAA
>NW_006400133.1:970585-982929 GCF_000299155.1 Elephantulus edwardii
TCTTCCTTCATCACCATAGGCTCTTGCTCATATGTTATTTCATTAAATTCTTCTGTATCTGCCCATTCCTTTCTATACAATGACTCAGTGTATTCCTTCCATCTTCTTTTAATATTTCCTGGACCATTTATTATTCTGCCCAAAGCATCCTTGAATACAGAAACTCTAGGTTTGAATTTGTTCTTCAGCTCCTTGAGGTTAAGAAATGATGAGCGAGTTCGGCCCTTTTGATTTTCTGACTCTAGCTCCTCGGACATTTCATTGTAGTATTTTGCTTTGTCATTCCGAGCTGCCTTTTGGAATCTTCTGTTCAGCTCTTTAGTATCTTGAATTCTTCCTTGTGCTTTGGCTTCTCTACGCTCCAGTACAATCTTCAGAGTCTCTTCTGACATCCATTTTGGTCTTTTCTTCCTCTTATATATAATGTATAATGGGAAGACGATCACAACAGTATCTAATGGTTAAACCACTGAATCATGATGCAGTCAAGTTTACACTTACTTTGGTGGTTTATAATACAATTTATGGCACCAACCTAGATGTTAAAAGAGTGATTTTAAATGCAAATTAAGATATTTTTTAAAGATACACAAACCCACAAATGCAATCATATATATATGTCCTAGCAAACTTGCAAAGTGAAATAGAATTTACTCTTTGACATTATTTTCCATTGCTGTTTTCACTGTATCAATCCACTTAGTTTAGAATCTTCCTTTCTTTTGCTGTCCCCCTACCTTTCCAAGCATGATTTTCTTCTCCAGTGAATAGCCTTTCCTAACAAATATGTCAAAAATACATGAGGCAACGTTTTATCATCTTTTCCTTCAAGGAGCACTCTGGCTTCACCTTTTCCAAGATACATTTGTTTGTTCTTTTGGCCGTCCATTAGCTATTCAGTCCTTTTCTCCAGTTCAAAGGTATCAATTCTTATTCAGTCATCCTCATTAATTGTCCATTTCTTAGCAGCATAGTAAATGATTGGAAAAAAACTGTGACCATTTGTTCCTCAAGAAGAATGAGAATCTCAGAACATTTAATTATGCTTATGTGAAGCTTAAACCTAAACCAAAAGGCTATTGTGTTCAAACAGAGCAAGGGTAAACAACATGGTTTAAAATTAAGAAAGGTGTGCATCAGGGTTGCACCCTTTCTCTATATTATGTATGCTAGGCAAATTAATTGAGAAGTTTTAATCAGAAGTACACACAGACATTCCTTAAATATTCTATATATACAATATTGTCAGTATAATTTTATTTCTCACGTTACATTTTTTTTCCATTGAGAGGGATGAACTAATTTTGTCTAAGTGTCTGAAGTAAAAACTCATCTAAGGTTGAATAGTGTTTCTGGTATATATTTAATTATATAGGTTAGTGTTGCTCCTTCAATACAGAGTTTCAGATATTGAAATTAAAGTATTCTTCCCTCAAATACATGATATAAAGAATATATTTTGTGGAATTCTACTTTTCTTTTGCACAGTTTGATAATATATGTTTCTTTTTATTTTGTATATTCCTTTGAGATTGTGCAATAATTAAACATTGTTACAACAAGAAATAGATTTGTTAAACTTTCCATTTGATTATGTATGAGAAGACTGTAATTTGTTCTATATGGTTTATCTTTGTTTCTAACTATATTTACACCTGTTAAATTACTCTGTAATTTCCTGTTTCCTATGATTTGACAAGAAAATATTACAGTCACAATGAAAAGTAATTTAAAGCTATTGCCAATCAATATAATGCATTCCAACTTATAATGAGATAGAAATAATTTATGGAGTTTTTCCAGTTGAATTAAAATGGAGATTATTCCACAGGGGAGAATAAACTGCAAAACTGCAAGCATCGTGTATTTCCTAATAATTTCTTACAGCTGAAACAATGTTATTACTGGAATGCAGCAAATGCAAGCAGAAGATCATATAAACAAGTATCAGAGGAGAGAGATGCAAATAAAACTGAGAATAGTTGTGGACCCACTATTCAATAATGGATCTAAAATTAATTTAAAATACTACATTAAACCTATCAGGCAATCAATATTCAAAAGTAGTAAATAACTCACAACAAATATTGTTTACTGAAATATTTATTCAAAGTCTTAGTCCTAAGAACCATTCCTAAAGCTGGTTAACACCATTAGCATTGACATTCCACTTTTATCCACTGCTTACCAACAAACAAAACTGAAAAATCGTAGAGGAGATTAATTAAATTCATTGTTGAAAAGCAATTACATTCAGCTTCTTTTTATTTTTATGACAAATGAAACCTCTGAATTTGAAGACATTATGAGAAATGATAGTATTAGAATGTATTTGATTTTTGCTGCTGTGAATTGATGCAGTGAATTTTATTTATCCCTAAGTCAACACACGTTCATCAATCAATGATGGTATTTGGGAAGGACAAGAGTCTACAAAAAAGCAAATATTTAGAGACTATTGAGTCCAAGATAAAACCAAATCAAGCCTATTATCATTTAGTCATTTCTGATATGACAACCCTCCACTGAGTTTCAGAGTATTTAAATCTACACAGGAGCAGATTGTGTAATTTTTAACACATGGAGCGGCTTACAGATTCAAGCTGTGGACCTATTGATTAGTAACCCAATATATAGCCTACACTACTAGAGAAATATAACTGCCTATGAAAGGCATAGCTATTCTACAACCTGTTTAGTTTTTTATCCCTAGTAAACAAAAAAATTATTTATTTCTAATTTCCTCTAGTCTAATTTTTTCTCCCACTATCTTCAACACTCAGCATCTAATTTTGTGATTAACAAAATAATTTAATTTTCTTTTCCAAATAATTTAAACAACTAGAAAGCAAAATACTATTTTCAATACATATATATGAGATTATTTTTGTTGTTAGAAGCCTTTGAGTCAAATACTCTGAACAACTGGTTATAATCACCCTATGAATAACAGATCTGAAACTTGTCCTATCCTGTGTCATTTTTATAATTTCTGATGTACTGATGCATATGGATATGTGAACAAGGTGATAATTAACCTCCCCTTGGTGTGATTAACTTCACAAATTTATCTCTTTTTTAAAAAAATAATTTTAATTGGTTTTCACGTAATAATTCCTTAATATGTATCTTTCATATCTATTGTGTTTTATATAATCTTTCATTTATGTTGATTTATGTTCATTTATGTCATTATTATGTTTAAAGCAATAATTCATATTTCTTAATGGAGATGACAGTTGAATTTTAAAAAATACTATATTTTTTAGGATTAATTGAATTTATTAGGCATTTAGATTAACTATTTGTATGCCTCATGGCATATAAGCAGTATTTACTATTCACCAATAATTCTTTTTAATATTAACTTTTTATTTTATACTGGTTTACTTAAAATTCATATACATTGTTTTTCACACCAGATCTTTCCCATTTCCTTAACCCACCCCTTCCTCCACTTATCAAATTGTGTAACCCTATGATTATACCCTTCACTTGTCCTCCCTCTCTGTGCTCTCACCATCTCTCCCTTGGATCCTCACACATATTTACTAATTACCCATTTCTACAATAATGATTTTACACAGTATTTGTCCTTGTGGGATTGAGTTAATTTACTTAACATAATGTTGTCCAGTCTTTTCCAAGTTAGATAGTGATTTACAAAATCATCATTCCTCTTAATACTGACCTCTCCCTACTTCCTATAAGTTCTGTTCAAACCACAAAATCAAATGAGATGTACAATATCATAGAAAAAGAGCTATTATGTACAGGAAAAGAGATGCTAGTATTTTTAAGTGAATAAAAACTGTATTAAGTATGAAATTGTGTCATATGAACCAATATTTAACTAATGTTAACTTCCTCAAAAAGTGCTCTGACCTGATCATTTATATTTAAATTTTAAAGGAAAAAAATAGCTGCCAAAAATCAGAGTATTACAGCTTAGAAGATATGTTGGTTTATGTTCCTGCAAACTAATCCGAATGTTTATTTTATTAAATAAGAAAAATTAGAAAGTCTGAAAAAATTGGACATCAAGAAATCTGTTTTATAGCTGAAGTACAGCAGAAAAAAACCCCATAAATTATCTATAGGTCAAAATAAATGAGACATGGGAGCACAAGACCATGAATGTCTCCCTAAAAAGGGCCAGAGGGAGGGAGAATACAACAACTTGTCACCACCCCAGAGCAGAAAGCAGATAAAGAGTCTAAAGCCTAGCTCCATGCTGCCTCCAACGTCACAATCAGCAGCAAGAGGTTCTATTATTGATTGTCGACTCATAGACTATGGTCCTGAGAATCAAGTTTATTCGAGAAGTAAGTTGGAGAGCCGGAGAGGCAAAGAATATTATCCAAGCAAGTCCAGGTTTTAGCTCAGAACTCCCAAGTCTTAATTCCTCAATTGGTCCAGGGTCCAGTTTCAGATCAGCAGTTGGACTTTTCTTCCATCATCTGGCAAGAAACATTCTTTTAGTACAAATTTTCCCTTTTAGAATTTTTAATTAATATCCAACTGGCTTACATTTTTCTTCTAAATTACAATGTATCCCATCATTATTACATCCAATACTCATTAACATTGCTACATTAATACCCATCAAGTATATCATATGTCCAACAAAAATCTTAATCATTTTGACAATATATATTAACATTATTTAAGAAAACTCCAGAAACAGCAGTAGTATTAATGTTATATGAACAAAAATCTTAACTAATAAACCTTTTAAGGAATTATCAGTTTCAACTTCATTCTCCACCATTTCATCTCAAGCCATAAAGTAGCTCTCAATTTTTCCTTCCTTCTTAGAAGCAGCAAAAGTAACCTTTTGGTTTTCTTCCCACTTTGTAGAAAAACCAGTAACAATTTCAACTGTACATCTTCCCAAGCTCCACATTTACAAAATCAAATCATGTTTCTATGAGTATAGAGAAATGACTCTCACTTCTGACATAATTTTTCTAGGGAGAAGAACAGGGGACATGGGGAAACAAGGCCATGAATATCTCTCTGAAAGGGCCAGAGTGAGTAAGAATAGTATAGTCCCTCACTGTTACAAAGAAGAAAATATATAAAAAGCCCATAGCCTAGCCCCACAGTGCTTCTAGAGCCAAACCAGCATCAAGAGGTGCATTTATTCATTGTTGATTCATGAGCTTTACTCAAAGTTGTGGTACTGAGAGTAGGGTTTATTAGGAATAGAGGTTAGAGAGTGGGAAAGACACTTCTTTAATATCACTCAATTCAGGTCCAGGTTTTGTCCCAGCAGTAACCAGGCACAATTTCATAATTAGTCCAGCCTCCAGTTCAGTTCAGTATCACAAATTCAAATCATCTAGCAAGTTTACCTCAGAGCAGTAATAAATCAGCTTCACTTTCAATCATCTGGCAAGCATAGAAAACCCTTTAACTGTGACCTTTATTTCAGGGATCCTCTGGTTACACCCTTAATTTTTTCACAGCAATGCCAAAGGCCTTTTGCCCTCACTACCTGAGTCTCATCACCAGGATCTCCCTCTCAACAAGGTCTTGTTCCTGTCCCCCTCAAGTATTACTTCTCAGTGTGGGAAGCACCCTCTCTCTTATCCTAGTCTCACAGTTGTTGATGATTTGCAAGACCATATGTCTGTAGTTAAGGTAGTTAGATATTAAAAGAGGCTAACATAATGGCTAGAAAAGCCAACTTTTCAGCTAATGCCACATAAATATACTTTCAAACTTTAATGAAATGCTAAATAGCGAAACAGTGAGATAATAAATGTAAGAATATAAAAGATCTGTCACGTATTTTCTCAGAACTTCTGGATTGTATTTCATGACTTTTAAACAAATGTCTATTTGCAGACTGGGATTGAGGGAATTCTTTATTTCTATCTTTTTTTATTGTTTTAATCAGGAAGAGATGTCTGATTACATTAATTGTTCTTCTTATGTTGGTTGTTATTATGTGCTATTGAGTTGATTATGATTCATAGAGACTCTATGAACAATAGCACATAACAACAACATAAGAAGAACAACTAATGTAATCCACATTAATGAAGCAAAGAAAAAGAACCATAATGATCTCATCATTTGATGCCAAAAAGGGATTTGGCAAAATCCAACATCTCTTCCTGATTAAAACAATAAACAAGATAGAAATAAAGAATTCCCTCAATATACTAAAAAAATACATACACACATCCAAGAACTAACACTATTCTCAATGGAAAATTATTTATTTCTAATTTCCTCTAGTCTAATTTTTTCTCCCACTATCTTCAACACTCAGCATCTAATTTTGTGATTAACAAAATAATTTTCCTTATGAGCAGGGACCGTACAAGGATGTCCACTATTGACAATCTTATTTAACATTACATTAGAAGTACTTTCTGGGATAAAATAAAAGGAAAGAAGAGGCATTAAAATTGTGAAGAAGTTGTAAAGCAATAGCTATTTGCACACGATATAATAGTGTTCACAGAAAGACCCCACAAAAAGCTCTAGTAAACTTAGCAAAATAGTGGGGTAGTTAGGCCTAGTAGACTAATTTACTACAGTGGATGAATCACCATACAAAAATCAGTGGAATTTATATAGAGAGCAACAAAGAAAGCACCGAAAAAGAAACTAGTAAAGTAATAGTATTTACAATATCTATCCACAGATAAAGTAAGTGAGAATAAACATATCTAGATATGAAAAATACCTTTACAAGAAAATGGCAAAACATTAGTACAAGAAGCAATAATAGAACTAACTAGATGGAAAAATACTCCATGTTCATGGATTGAAAGACTATGTAAAGGCATTTGAGTGTGTGAATGATAACAAATTATTGTAAACATTGAGAAGTATGAGAATCTCAGAACACTTAATCTTGCTGTTATGAAACCTATGCCTAGAGAAGGAAGTAATTATCCTAACAAAGCAAGGGGATATTGTTTGGTTTAAAATCAAAGAAATATGTTTGTCAGGGTTGTATTCTTTCTCCATATCTATTCAATCTGTATGTTAAACAAAGCATTGAAAAAGCTGACTCCATCTATGAAGAAGATGTGAGATCAAGATCAGAGGAAGATTCATCAACAGCTTGCGGTATGCAGATGGCATAGCCTTGCTTGCTTAAAGTGAGAAAGACTTGAAACACTAGCTGCCAAATATGAAAAGATGAAAAACTACATGGATTACATCTCAACATCAAGAAGACCAAAATCTTCACCACTGCTGAGCAGCATCATGATGGTGTTGTTGTGTACGCTGAGTCTGAACTGATCCATAGCTTACCCTCTGGTGGGTTTTCAGAGGCACTTAATCACATGGGAGGAGACTGTCGATCCTTCTCCCGTGGAGCAGCTTGTTACCTCAAACTGTGTGCTTTCAGGATTACAGCATAGCTTTTTGCCATGAGAACACATCATGATAGATGCGGGGGGGGGGGTGCAAAATCAATGACATAATCTTATTTGGACCACAATCAGCAATCAACAGTAAGGATAATAAGAGACGTATTGCACTGGGTGAGTCTGTTATTAGAAACATCTTCAAGATTACCAAGGAGTGATAATGAGAGTTTGAAGGTTAAGATATACCTAATTCATTCAATTGTCTTTTCTTTTTTTTATTATTAAATTTTATTAGTTTTAATGAACATTTACAGAGATTTTGGGTTTTCATTCATTCATTGTTGCAATGTTTTCTCCACCCTCCTCCCCAGTTCGTTCTTCTTCCCCCCATGTCTGTTTTTATTGTCCAATTGCCACAGTGCTTGCCAAAGCCAGTTCTGATTAACCTCCTTTGTCAGTGTGTCCCTTGCCATTCCCTATCACTCCTCCCTGAGAGAGACTTCACCCTGATTCATAAGGAAAAGGGGATGGCGTATTCAATCACTTAACACCTGAAAATCAGGCAATCAATAAGGATAATGGAAGAAGTGATGTCTTTAAGCTGTGATGTTAGAAAAGAATACAGAATATCTCATGGACTGCCAAAAGAACCAACACATATATCTTGGAGAAAACAATCAAGATGCTCCTTGGAAGCAAAGATAGCAAAGCTTCATTCACATACTTTAGGAATGTTATTGAGGAGGCTATTCCTTGCTTGGGAAGGTGGAGGGTTGGAAGAAAAGAGGAAGAGTCTGAAAAATATTAATTGACTTAGTGACCACAGCAATGGACTCAATAGTATCAGAGATGAAGATAGCACAGGAAAGGACAGGGTTCAGATCTGTTGTTTCTAGGGTTACTATGAATCATACTTAACTGACGACACCTACCAATACCAAAAGCAATCTACATGTTCAATGAAATTCCAATACAGATAGCAAACTTATTCTTCAGGAAGATAGAAAAGGTATTTTTCTATTTTATTTGAAAAGCAAAGAGACTCCAAATAAGCAAAGCTCATCTGAAAAATGAAAATGAATGGGGAGCATTGCACTCCCTAATCTCAAGACCTGCTATACAGCCGCAGTAAAAAAAAAGAGTAAACAATGAAAGATGCATATATCAATGGAATAGAATCAATAACCCAGAAATCAACCCATGTACCTGTGGAGAATTTCTATATGACAAGGAAACAAAACTGACTTAATAGAAACACAACCACTTCATCGACAAATGATGCTGGCAAAGCTGAGTATCTACCTGCAGAAAATTCAAACACAGTGGAGCAGAGACTTAGGGATAAAGCTCAAAACCATAATGATAATAAGAAACAAAAATGGAAAATAATTAGAAGCCCTACCCTATAGCCTAAATAGATTTGCAAATATAGCAAAAATACAGTACCAGGAAAAAAAATAATATCTACTTGGATGAAACCTTCTAAAAATTAAAACCAGAGCCAACAGGAGAGCCTACTGAAAGACAGACATGGGACTGCTGCCCCACGGAGCCAGAGTCAGAATCAAGAGCCTCTGTCTACCCTTGCTGGAAGACTTGGCTGGGGAGAGGTGTAATAATTGGCAGGACAAAGAGAGTTTTAGGCAGCTCTGGTAGCCTAGTGGTAAGAAACTATACTGCAATCTCAAAAGCATGCAATTCGAATCTACCAGCTACTCCACAGGAGAAAAATGAGCAACCGCCTCCCGTGTGATTTACTACCTCTGAAAACCCACCAAAGGGTCAGCTATGGGTTGATTGCAACTTAATGGTTCTGACAGCAACAAGAACAAGAGAACTTTATGAAAGCAACTAAGTCTGTTTTGGAGAGGATTAAACCAAGTTTCTCCTTGGAAGCTAGGATATTGAAGTTGTCTCACATACTTTTGGCATGTGGCCAGGAGGGACCGATCCTTAAAGAAGGACATCGTGCTCAGAACAACTTGATGGCACATAACAAGAAGAACAATATAGGAATGATTGTACAGAACACAATGTAAATGAAGGATTGTATAAAACACAATATTCATAATTGAAAAAATGTGCGGCTGCATGGGGGTAGGGAGAAAAGACAGCAGTGTCAGTGTTGTAGTGTTATAATAATTATAGGGTTTCATTTATGGATAGTAATTTTTGAGCACATGTGTAGCTTGCAGTATATAAGTGGCTAAATCTTCTTTATATGTGTTATTTTAAAAAATAATTAGGTGTATAAAAATGTGCATTTTTTTGCTGCTGGAGTTTTTGTATAATTGCTTTCAGTTTGATATGGGAAAGTAAACAATTTGAGGACAGTATATCAAGGCCATTCTTGGCTTATATATATGACAGTGTATGTCTACCAATTTTGACTTTTTTTACATTTTTGGAAGCTTTAGATTTCTATTGAGGTTATTTCATATTATTCTAAAGAAAATTTCTTTCAACATTTCTTTTACTGGTTTTTTTGCCACTTATGTGGCAAAATTTAGCTTGTATGTAACTGAAAAAATATATTAAATATTCTTCAGCAACATCAAAATTCAAAGACATTAATTAATCTTAAGCCTTTTGTATTCATTGCCTGACATACATTTGCTTTTGTTGTGTAACAGAGAGTCAGAGTTGATCCACAGCTGACCCTCTGGTGTGTTTTCAGAGGTGTTTAATCACACAGGCGGCGATTGCCCATCCTTTTCCCGTGAATCAGCTGGTGTCCTCAAACCATGAGCCTTCAGGATTGCTGCACAGCTTCTTGCCACTAAGCCACAAGAGCTCTATTTAAACATCACAGTGCGAGTCAGGTAAATGTTCTGTACCTTCCACCATTCCTAGCATCACAACCGTCTCCAAGGAATAACAAATTACATTGGGAAAATCAGCTGTCAGAGAACTCTCCCGAGTACTGAAGAGCAACAGTGTCAGTCTAGATACAAAAGTGCACCTAATCCAGGCCATGGTCTTTGTGATTACTTGATGTGCATCAAAGACCTAAGGATGATTAAGCTAACAATAACTAAGGATGATAGAAAAAGAATTGATGTCTTCTAATTGCAGTGCTGGAGGAGAGTCTTGAACATACCATGGACTGCCAAGAAAACAAATAGGTCTGTCTTGGAGAGGATGAAATCTAATTTCTCCTTGGAGGCTTGGATTTGGAAGCTCTGTCTCACATACTTTGGACACGTAGCCAGGAGGGACTGGTTCTTGGAGAAAGACATTATACTTGGAAGGTTGGAGTGGGATGGCACAGGAGAGAAAGACCCCAGAGATGGATTGATACAGTAACTGGGGCAATGAGAGTGAGTGTGTCAAAATTAGTGAGACTGGCTCAGGACAGGGCAGGTTTCAGATTGCTGTAGCCAGGGTTGCTATGGGTCACAGGCAATTAAACAGCACATAGCAACACAACAACTGCAACATGTCTAAAGTATGTGAGGCAAAGCCTCATCATTCTTGCCTTCAAAGAGCACTCTGGCACCCTCACCAAGACATTTGTGCATGTTCTCTTGGCTGTCCATGGTATTTTCAAGGCTCTTCTTTAACACCACAGCTCAAAGATGTCACTTCTTTTTCTATCATCCTATTCATTGTCAAACTCTCAGATGCTAGCACATGAATGGAAAGGTCAGCAAGGAAAAGACCCTCAACTAGGTGGATTGACATAGTCACTGCTGTAATAGGCTCCCTTGTGTGTCAGGAAGTGTCAGGATGGCACAAGATAGAACAGGATTCAACTCTTTTGTTCATAGGATTGCTATGAGTCATGCTCAACTTGACAGCACTCAATAGCAAGTGTTATGAAGTATTTATTCTCTTGTGACTGAGATATTTCACGCAATATAATGTCACCAAGTTCCCTCATGTTGTGTAATGTTTTACAAATTCATTGTTTTACAATTCTGATTAATATTCTATTGTTTTAACATACCTCAATTTTCTATCCATCATTTGTTAATGGGCACTTGGGTTGTTGACATCTCTTGCTAACTGTGAATAATGTAACAGTAAGCATGATGTGCACGTATCTGTTTAAGTTATGGTTCTAGTTTCTTTTGGGTATATTCCCAGTAATGGAATTTCCGGGTCAAATGGTATTTTTATTTCCAACATTTTTTTCCCTTAAAGGATAAGTAGTTGGAAAACACTGACTTGGTGACAGAAATAAGGCTGGAGATTGAATGATAGAATTTTGTACATTTAATGATTTATTCATTGAAAACATCTTTTATTTAAAAAAGCAAACACTGGTGATTATAAACATGGAATTTACCTGATGTCTTACACAGGAAACAAATTGACTATATGTGCAGAAAAATCACTAGAAAGCCCAATACCAGTTGTGAAAACTAAGCTAGGTGCTGATTCTGGAACAGATCATTAACTATGTATATGCAACTTTAAGCTGAAGCTAAGGGAAATGAAATCCATAACCAATTCCATGTGAATTAAAAAATCATTCCACTACTGGGAATATATCCCAAAGAAAGCTTTACTGCCACCCAAGCAGATACACACACCCATGTTTATTGAGGCTTAGTTCACAATAGCAAGAGTTGGAAACAACCCAAGTGCTCACTGACAAACAAATGGATAGAGAAGCTGTGGTATATTCACACAATTGAAAAACAAGTAACTCATGAAATATTATTCAAAATGGGTGACCCTGAAGGACATTATGCTGAGTGAAATATCTCAGTCACAAAAGGACAAATACTGCATAGTGCAACTGTTGTGAAACAGGA
Organism: Elephantulus edwardii; assembly: GCF_000299155.1. NCBI lineage: Eukaryota > Metazoa > Chordata > Mammalia > Macroscelidea > Macroscelididae > Elephantulus > Elephantulus edwardii. Next base: position 982,689 of record NW_006400133.1, read on the forward strand.
CTGACATTGGGTTTGGGGGGAGACTGAGAAAGATGGGGTAAATAATGTATACTGATTGAAACAGTTGAGGAAGAGAACTATTAAACTATTAAACTATTAAAAGGGATATGTGACTAGGTATTATTATCATGACAGGTGTCCAGAACGAAAGCTGCATAGTGGAGTGGACTGGGAGGGAAGGATTGTAGAACAATGAAAGAATCTTTCTTTTATTTTTCAGAGAACAGCAAAGTGGGGGGGG
>NW_006400133.1:983308-990305 GCF_000299155.1 Elephantulus edwardii
ATATATATATATATATATATATAATCTTTAATGTCATGTAAAAATAAAATTTTACTTAAGATTACTTTAAAATGACTGGAACCATATACTGATAGAAAATTCCAGAAATTCAAAATTCAAGCTCAATTCAGAAGAGACCATGATACTAGGGATACGTCAGATGGATCTTGGCTGAGAGTAAAAAAAAAAACCAACCAAACAAACAAAAACATGAAGATATTTACTTGTTTTCATTGACTCTGTATAAGCTTTTGACTGTGTAGATCAAAACAAAATTTGGATAATCTTGAAAAGAACAGGAGTTCTGAAACAATTGTGCTCTTATAAAACCCATATATAGATCAAGAAACAATTATCTCAAAAGAACAAGAGAACAAACTGGGGGTGAGGGTGGGGTGGGCAAGGAGAAAAGTGCAGCAATGAATGAATGGAAATGTTCACTGAAATTAATTTAATAATAATAATAATAATAATAATAATAATAATAATAATAATAAAAAGAACAAGAGACCATTGCATGGTTTAAAACCAAAAACAAACAAAAAGGTGTGCCTTTCTCCATAACAATTCAATCTTTTCTTTCAAATTTTATTTTATTAATTTTAATGAACATTTACAGAGATTGGGGATTTCCATTCATTTTTTATTTATTAAAAATAATTAATAATTTCACAGTAATCTACTCATTCTTTGTACACTCTTCATTGAATAAATTTTCATTTTACAATTGTTTCCTACATAGCTGTTGCATTTTATTCTGTTGTTTTCTTCACATACTTAAGAGGCCCCTTCTCTTCAAAAGAAGAATGATTTTTGAATAAGCCTCCAATTCTATGCCACAAGGTAAAATACTGTCCATAGTTAGAGTCAAAGAATAGGTGGTGGTCTGTCTGATGAGCTGCACCACTAATAAATGGTCTGAAGATTTTGGGGTCACAAAAATCACAATCATGAATGGAAATTGTCCATATAGTGGCCATGACACACAAAGTTAAATAAACCACCTTGTGTAAGGGGGGTGGGGGGGAAGGATATGTATGGTAAGGCAGACCCTGAAGGAAAGCATCCACTGGGTGAAAAGCATGCCTTGAAAATGGAGTAGTGATCTTCCAAATACGGTGAGGTTTGTGTATATGCTTATAAACAAGCCGATGGTGAAGACCTCTGTGAATCCAATAGATCAACATGTCGGTGAAAAAGAGGAAGTATATTATACTAACAACAAGCTGAATCCAACCATATGGAAACTCTCCTACTTCGTCATATAATTTGCTATATAACCTCGTACTTCTACTAAGAACAAGAAAATAGTGGGACTACTTATCCATGGCAATGACTGGAGAGTAAATTTAATTTCTTGATAGACCTGATTCTTTAAAACTTGTGGGTATTTCATCAATGAATTATCAAAAATAAAATAATAGCTTATTGAAGCAAAGACGAAATAAAGGATAAAAGCACCAATATTTGTTAAAATTAGGAGACTAATTGGATGGATCTTGGCTGAAAGCAGAGTACCAGAACAATGTCTGTTTTTGCTTTATTGACTATAACATTTGAATGTGAATCACAACAAATTGTGACTAACATTGAGAAGAATGATATTCCCAGAACACATGATTGTGGTCATATGAAACTACAAGTGTTCAGTCTATGGGGGTGGGCAACTTGCTCTACCAAAAACAGTCCTTTTCAAACCTGTAGAGCTGGAAATTTTGCCTTTCCTAAAGTCTTTTAGTTCCTCTATGGTCTACAGTGCAGCCTTGGGGAATCTCACCTTGTTGCAAGTCTGTCTCCTAAAGTCTAGTGTCCTCTTTAATCTGTGGACTAGCCCAGGAGCAAGGTTCCCCAACTAAAACGGTTTCTCTCCTGGAGAGTTATGAATTCCGTCTTTCCCTATACCTCGGCTGGTTCTGGGAAATAAGTCTCTCACCTGATTGTAGGCCCCTCTCATAAAGTCTCTTGTCCTCCTTGGACTGTGGAATGGCGATGCTAGGTTTTCCAACTGAAATAGTTTTTTGTTTTTTTGTCCCCCCTCCCCCGTGGTATTACAGCAGATCCTTCCCTAGCTCTCCAATAAGCTTATTGGCTTTGCCAGAGCATCTCTCACCTGATTTCAGCCCTCTGCCCTGAAGTCTACTGTCCCCTTTGGTCTGAGGAGTCGCACTGCCAGGTTCCACAACTCTTGTCACCATTCTTTCTGTAAATTCTGAGGGAAGTGTCGTCTCTAATCTGTGCTCCTGGACTGTGTTCCTGTGGCTGTGTGTGAGATGCTGGAGTCCTCCAGCTGAGGCACACAGACGAACAGCTGAATAATATCCCAGCTAAAAATGAGGGCCCTAAAGAGGAGGAGTTCTGGCTTGTACCAGGGTAGGGGCTCAAGATGAACACACTTGACGGGATTAGCAGGGCTGTTGCAATGGCGGATCTCCTAATCTCATGGGTATCCAAGGCCTTGCCTGCATTTTTTATTTACCATTTAACCAAAAGAAATCATTTAATACAAGTAATTTTAAGTTAAATAGCAAATTTAATTGTTAAGCACAACAAAACATGTTAATTATTAAATACAGGAGTGAATCATTTGACTAACATTTTCAAAGTCTATAAATTAACAATTTTTTTCAACACTAACGGAACCTTCAGGTAGTATCTTCTGAGAGGAGTTACAATATTAAGAGAGATGGAACCTCTCTGGTAATTCGAATTTATTTTTTCTCCAGGAAAAAAAAAGTGGGCAATTTCCTGTGTAATTTAAAGTCTACAAAACCTACTTGGAGAGTCCAATATGAGCCAGTTCTGACTGAATGACAATTAAAAATGATGCTAAATGGAGAGAAGGGGTAATGTGTACAAAAAGTCTCATTTTTGGTCTTTGTATTACTTTTAAGGTTTGAAAGAAATACTTACTTTAAATAAAAATTAAAGGAGCTAGTTGCATATTTTTGGTATAATTGGAAGAGACAGACACATTAATTTTCAACACACAACACACTCTTCGTTCTTTTATTTGTATTACATAAACAAGAGTTTAATTTTATATTTAATATCCATGGGACTTCCAAGGTAAATATTTCTGACTTCCTCTTTGTCCTTAGTGTAATTTCTGTCCTTTGTAGATTTGTCTTGATTCCTCAGATTGTCACATCCTGCACCATTGTTAGAGTGATCCATCATAGCTCCAGTTGCTGTTTCCCCCGAGGCAAGTTCTACTATAGAGAATCTGGATTCTTCATACTTCTCTGATTTTACCACTGATTCTGGAATAAAGCTTGTTATTAATATTTATGTCCTATGCAGAGAGATACCTTGTTTTTTGGGGGGTGGAAGGCTACAGTGAATAATCAGTATCCATCTGGGCAACTCACACTCCTCATCTGCGAAGTTTCAGTAAAGAACTGAAGGTTTCCCAGCAGACGCTGTGTTAGCCTGAGGGAGTATATTGACTTTACACATTCTATCAGCTTTCTGTATGAACCTGAGACTATCCTTCTCAAGTAAATTCTACTTAAGCAGCTGAAATGTTATTAAAACATGATTTAATACTTTACATTTGAGGTTAATAAGAAGATGGTAATTTCATGTTCAAGAACCTTCAAACTAGCTGCTTCTTTCTTGTTGTTATTACTAAATTACAGATGTCTTTATCTATTAATTATTCCTTTAGCCTTTATAACACTTTTTTCCTCAGTATTTATATATTTTCTGCTAGTTTATTTATAAAATTTGAATACACATTTAAACAAATTCTTTCAATATCCTTCACCTCCCACCCATCTAATTATTATTGCATTAGTGTTTGAAAAGTTGATCAATTAATAAGTATGTCACTACCTGAAAGATGCTTAATTGAAAATCAAGGTATTGAGTTTCTGCTCTCTGTTCCCCCAATAAATGGTTATTTCTCCTTAGGTATATAACTTTACCTGTCTGGGTTTGATTTTTCATCTATAAACTGAATATTAAATTTAGAGGTTTCTAACTTAATTTTTTTACTTTGCTTGGCTCCACAGTCAACACTCTTGGCACCAGCAGCCAGGAAATAAAAAAAACCGTATTGTGATGGGAAAGTCTGCTGTTAGGGACCTCTCCAGGGTACTGAAGAACAATGATGTCACTCTGGAGACTAAGGTGTGTCTGATACAGGCCATGGTCTTTGCAATCACTTGTTATGCATTGGAGAATAGAAGGAGAATTGATGCCTTTGAGCTGTGGTGCTGGAGAAGAGTATTGAATATACCAATGGACTGCCAAGAAAACAAACAGATGAATCCTGGAGAGGGTTAAAGCAGGTGACTCCTTGGAGGCAAGGATACTGGGGCTTCGTCTAACATACTTTGGATATGTTGTAAGGAAGGACAGGTCCTTGGAGAGGGACATCATGCTTGGGAGGGTGGAGGAATGGAGTAGAGGGGAAGACCCTCTATGAGGTGGATTGATTGAGTGACTGGGGTAATCGGGATAGCTGTGTCAGAGGCAGTGCGATTGGCACAGAATAGAGCAGGGTTTAGGGCTGTTGAACATAGGGTTGCTACGCTTCCTAAGCAACTCGACGGCACATAACAACAACATAATCAAGTAAGGAACTTAAACAACTAATTTGGTAATTCTGTTGTTAAAATGAAATGCTGTGTATCAACAGTAGCTATAGTACAGATTATTCTGCCTTGTGGTGTAGTATATAGCATGTTGTGCTGCTAAGCACAAAAATGTACATCTCCACCAGCTGAACATGAGCACCCTCCTCTCATTAAGATTTATAGTCTCAGAAACTGATGGGTAGTCCATGAGTTAGAACCAATAAAATTAAAATAAGTATCTTATTTTTGTTTTTATTTTAATGTTACTTAATGCTCTTTGGTGACATGTTGCTGTTATTGTTAAATGCCTTTTAGTTGAGTATGACTCATAACAACTCCATGAAAAAGAGATCTTATCCTGTGCCATCCTCATTTCTAACACATGTGAGCCATTTGCTAGAGTTACTGAGTCAATTTGTCTCATTAAGGGTCTTCCTTTCTTTTCCTGATCCTGCATCTTTCCAAGCATGATGCCCTTCTCCAAGGAATAAGTAGACAGTGAACCTACAAGTCATTAAGAGAGAAAAAAATGAACAATCTCTTCCATGAAAAATTTATAGCTTCAGAAACCAATTGAAAGTCACTTCAAAATCAACCTGATGGCAGTGGAAATGTGTTGATAGAAAGGACTCTGGTGGCAAGTGGGTAAGTGCTCAGTTGTTAAAAGAAAGACCTCTCCAAAGTTGATAAGAAGCTTTTGAGAAGATTACAGCCTTGGGAAGACTTTGAGGCTGTTCTAGTTCATTCCATTGAGTCATCAAGCATTGTAATGAATTCACCGGATACAGGTTTACTGTGTAATGTGTTTATGTGCTCAAAGATGCAGGCAAGAGATCTCCTGCAACAGGAGATCTTCCAGAATTTAGCTGCATGCAGAGCCAACCAAAGTAGAAGAGGGGGTGAACAAATCTGAAGATTAAGAGGTAGGAAGACCATCCATGCACTTTACATAATGTTTATATGCAACAAAATCAGAAATGTAGGTCAGAATACTCTCAAAAAGTTTCACTTAAACTCCTTTTAAATATACAAAATACATCAGTGACATATACACTGCCAGTCAAATCCATCTAAAAATAATCCTTCATTGGGTTTTCCAGGATGTAAATCTTATGAAAGATTTCTATCTTTCTCTTTTTGGCATAACTGCTTAATATGAACTGCCAACATATCAGTTAGCAGCCTAGAACATTACACATCCGGCCTGCAGACTTCATTTTATAAGTATAGCTTTTTATTTTATTCAGAGCTAGCAGATGTTTGGTAAAGTTTAGCAGGGCATGTAAAGCTGCAAAATCAAAGCTGCTAAAACAAAAATCTGCTTATGTGAACTTATCTTTAAACAACTAATTTTATAAAAATTTGAGTTTGGCATTGGTGTACTTTTGGGCTAATGGGCCTCACATTTATATAAAGAAGTAAACAAGTCACTCTTTTACTCTTTTATCTAAGAACATAATCCTACACAAACATTCTTTGTGAATGGAAGAATGTTGTGAGCATTAAACTAAGCCAATATCTAAATAGATTGAAAGCATAGATTAGTCAACCCAAATTAATAACAAAAATTTGGTTAAGTCCTTTGAGAAAACACAAATTATTTATTTGGAGTTAAAATATAAAGTTAAATTTGGCATAGAGTTTTCTGTATTTTAATAATACAACACGTTTTTTTATGTAGTGTCAAGCAATCCTATTGAAGTTTAGTGAAACAGCATTTATGCGCAAATTCTTTAGTGTCAGAGTTAATCTCTACAAATTCATTATTTTTCCCCATTTCCCCATCTGTTAAACTACTACATAATAGAAAATATGTAGTGGCAGTCTCTGAAAAGTGTTAAACACAAGGTCTTGGGTTACCAGAAACCTTTAAGGAGTTTTAGAGGCTAGGCATCTAGAGTTAGACTTCAGAAGAAGAAAAATATATTCGGAATAAAAGAGGTCATAATGAATCCTGAAAACAGAGGTGAGTATCTGTCTCTGGTGCCTGAGTTCTTATAAGAAGCCCTGTCACAGGCCAATCAAAAATACTAATAGAAAATCAGTGCAAAGGGCTGTAAATGTTAACATCAAAGGAAAACAAACAAACAAAAACACAAGAGAGGAAGGTTGATCTTTTTAACAAGTACATTTTTCAATAAGCTGTATTTTAAAAGTCAATGACAATGTGTCTATGTGGAAATGAATCATATCTCAACTGGCACCTAACACATCATGATGATGTATTCAGGTTGCAGGTTTTCTGAAGGCGCATCAGTTGAAGCTATGACATAAAAGTAATCTCTTCCCCAAACTTTCAGTAAGATTGTCTTTGCTTTTATGACAGTAACTTTCAACATCTAGAAAGTCTCAGCTCCTCTCATAATACATTTTGAAATGATATCTAAAAAGACTGAAGATACATTAAAAAACCCCCG